>NC_083417.1:82489657-82571683 GCF_020745735.1 Hemiscyllium ocellatum
CACCCCCTCTCTCTTGCCCACTACATCTATCTCTCTCTCCCCCCTCTCTCGACAGCCCTCGCGCTCTCTCTCTCTCACTCCTTCCCCTCTCTCGTCCCCCTCCCATGAGCTCTCATCCCCCTCCCTCTCTCTGTCGCCCCCCTCCCTCTCTCTGTAGCCCCTCCCTCTCTCTCTCACCCCCTCCCTCTCTCGGTCTTGCCCCCGTCGCCCCCTCTCTCTCTCTCGCCTCTTCCCTCTTCTCTTCTCTTGAACCCTACCACTCTCCCTCTCTCTCTCACCCCCTCCCTCTTCTCTCTTCCCCCCCTCTCTCTCGCCCCCCCACCCTCTCTCTCTCTCCCCTCCCTCTCACTCGTCCCCCTCTCTTGTGCTCTCATTCCCCTCCCTCTCTCTCGTCCCCCCCTTCTCTCTCTCGCCCCACTCCCTATTTCTCTCGCTCTCGCCCTCTCACTCCTGCACCCTCCCTCTCGCTCTCATCTCTCTCACACACCTCCCTTTCTCTCTCTCTCGCCCCCTCCCTCTTTTCCTCTCTCGTCCCCCTCCGTCTCTCTCTCGCCCCCTCTCTCTCTCTCTCTCTCTCGCCCCCTCCCTCTCTCTCTCGCCCTCTTGCCCCCTCCCTATCTCTCTCGCCCCCCTCTCCTTTCCTCACCCCCTCTCTCGTCCACCTCCCTTTCTCTATCTCGCCTGCCCTCCCATTCTGTCTCTTGTCCTCCTCCCTCTCTCGCTCTCATCCCCCTCCCTCTCTCTCTCTCATCCCACTCCCTCTCTCTCTCTCTCTCTCTCTTGCCCCCAGACTCTCACTATCTCACCCCCCATCTCTCTCGTCCCCTCCATCTCTCTCGCTCCCCTCCCTCTCTCTCTCGTCCCCTTCTTTCTCTCTCTTGAGACCCTCCCTGTGTCTCTCTCGCCCCCTCTCTCTTTCATCCCCCTCCATCTCTCTCTCGCCCCCTCTCTTTCTCTCACCCCCTCGTCTCTCCCTCGCCCCCTTTCTCTCTCGTCCGTCCCTCTATCTCTCACCCCATCCCTCTCTCTCTCACAAACACCTCCCTCTCTCGCCCCCTCCCTCTCTCTTGCCCCCACCCTCTCTGGTTCTACCCCCCCTACCTCTCACTCTCTTGCCCCCCTCTCTATTTCTATCGACCCTCCTCCCTCTCTCCTTTCCTCGCCCCCTCCCTCTCCCGTCCACCTCTCTCTCACCCCCTCCCTCTCTCTCCCCCTCTCTCTTTCTCCTCCTCACACTCTCTCTCACCCCCTTCCTCCCTCTCTCTCGTCACCCTCCTCTCTCTCATCCCCACCCCTCTCTCTCGCCCCCCTCCATCTCTGTCACCCCCTCCCTTTCTCTCTTGTCCCCCTCCCTCTGTCTCTCGATACCTCCCTGTCTCATCCCCCTCCCTCTCACTCTCTCTCACTCCCACACTCTTTTGCTCATCTCTGTCTCTTTCTCTCGCCTCCCTCTCCTTTTCTCACCCTCTCTCTCTCGTCCACCTCCCTTTCTCGATCTCGCCTGCCCTCCCATTCTGTCTCTCGTCCCCCTCCCTCTCTCTTTCTCGTCCCCCTCCCTCTCTCTCTCTCTCTCTCTCTCTCTCTCTCTCTCCCCCTCTCTCACACTCTCTCTCACCTCTCTCTGTCTGTCGCCCTTCTCGCTCTCCACCTCCCTCGGTGTCTCTCTCTTCCCACCTCCCTCTCTTTCCCTCTGAATCTGTCTCCCTCCTGTCCCTCCCTCACTGTCTCTCTGACATACTCTGTCTCCCTGGTCCTTCCCTCTCCCTCTGACCCAGAGACTGGGGATGTTTGGGGTGAGGCTGCGTGTGGGGGGTGGGGGTGAGATGTGGGAGGTGGCAAAAATGGGGTAGAGATGGATTTGTGGGAGGGAGACAGAGACGCATGAGAGAGAGGGGGCGGAGAGGAAAGAGTGGAGGCGGGTGGAGAAACCGGGGTTGGGTGTGTGTGTGTGTGAGAGAGGTGGGGGGAAATGAGGGAAAGGTTTGAAAAAGAGAGTGTGTGCTGAAAGAGAGAGAGAGAGAGAGAATTGAGGAGAAAGAGTAGGGGAGAGGTAATGGGGAGGCCAGGCCCAGTGGGGGGAACAGAGGGAGTTAACCCCAGCTCCTGAGCTCAGGGCGCGGTGCCCTCCCCTTCCCTGAGGACCAGGACTTGGGGCTGAGTCTGTCTCTCTCCAGCTCAGCTTCTCCAACACAAAGACACACAACAACATCAGTCCCTCTGCTGCTCGGCACGCTGTAATCAGCATTTTTATTGGTTACAAATGGAAGTGATGGATACAGTCAGTGGGATGGTGCCTTTTCTCACTGGCCCCTGAGTTGTGAGAAACATTGAAATGTTTCCCTGTAACCCCCCTGTGGGATAAGGAGGGACAAACCAGCGCTCCCCTCAGTCTGTTACCATAGCGACAGGCTGCTCCATCGCTGAAACACTGAACTGAAATGAGAAAATCCCGGATGGTGTGATTAATGAGGGAATTTGATGGATGGATGGATTTGGGTGAAGGGATATTTCAGCACATTCTTCAGCTGCTGCCTGAACTTAGTCTGGGTCACGGCATAAATCGCGGTGTTTGTGCAGCAACTGAGGAGCTGCAGCATGAAGCCCAATTCCTGCACAAAGGGATGGAGATACAGAGGGGTATCCACAATCCAAGATATCCGGTACCATATAGAATACAGCATTAACGTTGACCATAACAGGATGAAATTGGCCGAGATCACAAACAGTAAAATGATGGATTTTTTTCGGTTTCTCATTTCAGTGTCAGACTGAGCGTCCCCATTGGTGTGAGCGCGGAGTCTCCTGCGGGCTCTGCTGGTCACTAAAATGTGTCTGACGGTGAGAACATTGAGCAGCAGAATCAGGAGAAATGGGACACCCGGGGTTAGAATGTGGTGGAGGAACTCGATTGTGACCCAGACACTGGAGAAATAAGCAGCGTCTCTTACAGCACAAAACCAGGGGGAGTTCTCCAGCCGATACTGAGCCTTGAACATAAAATACCAGGAAATGTTCTTTAAACAGCTCAGCACAGTCACTGCTCCCAGAACCACAGCCGCCGTTTTCTCACTGCAATATTTACTTTTCAGCTTCTGGCAACAAATGGCCACAAACCGATCAAAGGTGAAAGTGACGGTGAACCAGACAGAGCAGTCAGTGGCTGCATAAAGCAGGACGGCGTGGATATTACACACGGGGACGGAGTCCCTCAGGAAATAAAACTGTTTCCGATAAACAATGGGAATGTGTCTCAGGATCAGGTCGAGGATAATGACCAGGAGATCCGCCGCTGCCATGGCCCCCAGGTAACGTCTGACACATGGAGACAATCCACAATCTTTATAAAGCAGGACGTAGATGGTCACTACGTTAACTGTGAGGAAGGAAAACAAACCCATTATCCATCAGCCTGGAGGCAAAGGGACCCGTTTGATCCGGGACCCAGTGAGGTTTTCAAATGTGTCCCTGTATTCAGGGATTTATTAAAATAATTGGAGCTGGAATAACAAATGGGAAGGTCGGAATTACTGACAAAAATGTCACATAAACCACAAGAAACCCTCCCTCCCCAAACACACAGAGACACATCCATAAGGACAGATGGGTTCTAGAACATTCCCACACACTTGATCACTCGAGAGCAGATACAGGTCACTCCTTCCCAGTTCCTAATACGGAGGGTGGAAACGTTGCTCTCCTGAAGGATTCTCTCCCAGTTTCCTGAAGACAGACGGAGTCTGGGAATTTCTGTATTTTGGTCTAAATTGTGGTCGATCCTGTGTCGTGGAGAAATGTAAACGCAGGGAAAACGTAATCACTCCTTTAACTGCCTGAGGGGCCTTCGGAACAGTGTCTCCTTCTCCCTGGAACAGGATCTCTTCCCTCGGGATCTTATCGTTTGTTCAATTCACTGACGTCCGGCCGTTCACAAACAAACAACGTCAGGGACAGAACGTTCCGGGGAATGTCAGTTATAGAATGCCAGGGACAGAACGTTCCGGGGAATGTCAGTTATAGAATGTCAGGGACAGAACGTTCCGGGGAGTGTCAGTTATAGAACGTCAGGGACAGAACGTTCCGGGGAATGTCAGTTATAGAATGTCAGGGACAGAACGTTCCGGGGAATGTCGGTTATAGAATGTCGGGGACAGAACGTTCCGGGGAATGTCGGTTATAGAATGTCGGGGACAGAATGTTCCGGGGAATGTCAGTTATAGAATGTCAGGGACGGAAACTTCCGGGAAACTCCGTGACCTGTCCATCACCTTTCACCCCTACCCACCCCACCAACATGATGTACTGTGCACAGGCTACATACCTGACCAGCACTGAGACCTGTGCAGTGATCACCCGTGAATGTCAGGGACAGAACGTTCCGGGGAATGTCAGTTACAGAATGTCAGGGACAGAACGTTCCGGGGAATGTCAGTTATAGAACGTCAGGGACAGAACGTTCCGGGAATGTCAGTTATAGAATGTCAGGGACAGAACGTTCCGGGGAATGTCAGTTATAGAATGTCGGGGACAGAACGTTCCGGGGAATGTCGGTTATAGAATGTCGGGGACAGAACGTTCCGGGGAATGTCAGTTATAGAATGTCAGGGACGGAAACTTCCGGGAAACTCCGTGACCTGTCCATCACCTTTCACCCCTACCCACCCCACCAACATGATGTACTGTGCACAGGCTACATACCTGTCCCGCACGGGGAGCTGTACATCCCACATCATTGTATTATCTATAAACCTCAACCGTACAGTCTGACCAGCACAGAGACCTGTGCAGTGATCACCCGTGAATTCATCTGTAACCCAGGAGCAGTTACCCTCCCAGCATGTAGGGCTGTGTACCCCACCACAGTGCATTGATCTGTAACCCAGGAGCAGTTACCCTCCCAGCATGTAGGACTGTGTACCCCACCACAGTGCATTGATCTGTAACCCAGGAGCAGTTACCCTCCCAGCATGTAGGACTGTGTACCCACCCCAGTGCATTGCTCAGTAACACTGTGTTAGATCCCTGCCCAGTGTGGGGAAGCTTGCAGCCCATGCTGGAAGTGACAGGACGTACAGCTCCCACCCATTTACAGCTCCATATCCCCACTGTGCCATGACAAGGGGGTGCTGTGGGAGTGAACATCACTGCCAGAGAGAGATGGCGGGGGAATCAGTTTAAATATCACCACATGGGAGGGGTTTGGGGTATAGACAGAGAGGGGGAGACTGAGAGACAGTGTCATGGATGGATGTGTTCCCAGGTTTCGGAATGCTGAAACGTAGACACTTCGATAGCATCCTGTAACATGAGCCAGTCTTCCCAGGAAAGATGGGAAAAAGGGACATTGGTGTGAGGTCAGATGAAACAACAGCTGCTGTGTGGTTTTGAAATTATGTTTATGTAATTTTAATAAGTGTCTCATTGAAACAGTATATTGCTGTAGAGTTGGAGTAGGGTAATAAGCAGTTAGGAGAAAGAGGGTCCCAGAGTTGTGAATAGTTGATGTAAAATGTTCACTTTCAGAGTTAAAAAAAAATACATTGATATTTTTTGTTTTAACACTGGAATTTGGGAGTTCTCTATCACTCATATTTCAACAGTTTACAAGGTAAATTGAGCATTTCTTTATGTTTAGTTTAGTTTAAGTTACCAGATGAGCTTCACACTGTGCCCTAACAATTGCTGTGTGTGTATCTGTGTGTCTCTGAGTGGGGCAGGTCTGGCTGTCTCTGTGGTGCTGAAAGTGATGCAATGCCTCCCTCTGCTGGCCTCCACACGCCACTGCACAGGCATTGGGAGAGGGTGAAAACCAACAGGGGTTCACTCAGAGAGGGGGAGGGAGAGAGGGAGGGGGAGGGGGAGGGCGAGGGGGAGGGGAGGGGAGGGCAGCTGCTCACAGCACCATCCAAACTGATGTCTTATCCATGGACTGATCTAAATGTACTTTAACAGTTGTAACTGCCCCTATTTTCACCAGTTCCTCTGGAAGTTCGTTCCACACACAAGCCAGCTTCTGTCTAAAATAATTACCTCTCCTGACTTTTGTAATTCTTTTTCCTCGCACCTCAAAATATCCCTCAGTTTTGAATCCCCAACTCTCGGGAAAAGACATCAGCCCTACAGCTTATCTGTACCCCTCATCATTTTACAAATCTCTGTGAAGTTACCCCTCCATCTGATACTCTCCAGTGAAAAAAGTCCCAGCCTATTCAGCCTCTCCTTATAGCTCAATCCCTCCATTCCCAGCAACATCCAGGTTAAACTCTTCTGAACCCTCTCCAGCTTAATAATATCAAGGTCAATAATATCAAAGTGAATAGTCAAGGTATTTGCTAAGGGTACGGGGGAGACCAAAACTAGAGGACATAGGCTTAAGGTGAGAGGGTAACATTTAAAAGTGACCTAAGGGGCAGCTGTTTCCCCCAGAGGGTGGTGTGCCTATGGAATGAGCGGGCAGGATGTCCAGACTGGACACAGTATTCCAGAAGAGGTCTCACCAATGTCCTGTACAGCCACAACATGACATCCCAAGTCCGATACTCAAAGGTCTGACCTATGAAGACAAGTGTGTTAAACACCTTCTTAGCCACTTTCTATATCAGATGCAAATTTTAAAGAATTAAACCTGACGGCCTAGGTTTCTGTACTACAACACCACCAAAAGACCCTACTTTTAATTGTATAGTTCCTGTTGTTGTTTGATTTCCCAAATCCAATGCCTGGCATTAATCCAGACTATCCTCCATCTGCCACCCCTCAGCCCAGTGTGTGATAAGACTGCCACCTCCCCCTCCCCCTTCAATTTTAAAATGCCCACCCCTCTCCAGGAGGCCTGCACACTCTGGCCTTGATTTTCACAAAGACCCTGACCTTGGGTTGCCTTGTGTGGTTAGAGGGAGGAGGGACGGATTTCAGACACAGTCAGTGGGGAGGAGAGGCTGGACAGTAATCAGCGGCCTGGTATCATTTCATGGTTTTAGGAAGAGGGCAGACACATGTTAGAGGTGGGTAAGATTGATCGGTGTTTTGGGGTCAGAAATTAAGCTCTTCCTTCGCCTCTGGTGTTCAGTAATAAACATCTATTTGAGACCCTTCATTGGGCAGAGTGTTTCTGCGGGATTTCTTTCCCTAATATTGCAGACTACAGATAATAGCGATTAAAGATGTTCATAGTTAATTTCAATATTCAGCAAGTACACTCAATATCCTACAGTTGAGACAAATATCTTGCATTTGTTTAATAATACAAAGTGTTGTTTGTAATTCAGTAATAGTAACCTGATTATAATCAATCCACACTGAGCTGGAAGCGGGCACTAAAATATGACCCAAAATCTGGGTATGGTAGTATAGTGGGCAGTGTCCGTGTCTCTGAGCCAGAGCTCTGGATTTGATTCCAATTCCTGAACTTGTGTGGTAGTGTTCCTAGCTCTGGATGAGAAGGCCTGGATTGAAGTCCTGCCTGTTGCAGAGGTATGTCACAGCATGTCATAACAGGCTGATGAACAAACACACAGGAGAATAATGGTACAGCTTTATGGGTATTGCTGAGTGGTGCTCGTGTCCCTACCTCCGGGCACAAAGGTCTAGGTGTAAATCCCACAGAAGTGTCTCCTAATATATCTGAACAAACTGATTACACTGGTTTTAGAATTGTGACTTGATGGAGAAGGAAGAGGTGTCAGTGTTGCATTTCAGAATTTAGGCCCAGGATGACTGAAAGTACAGCCATTCCTGTTGATTGAAGTTGCATTTCGCAGCAGGAGAGGTTCATAAAATCAGAACGGTCATGGATAGGTTGAGTCGTCCGGGTTTTTCCCCGGGTTAGGGGCGTCCAAAACTCGATGGCATTGGTGGAAAGTGAGAGGGAAAAGGTCTTGATGAGGCCTAACGGGCATCTTTTCACAAAGAGGGTGGTGTGCATATGGAATGAGCTGCCAGAGGAAGTGGTGGAGGCTGGTACAACTACAGCATGTAAAAGGCATCTGGATGCTGACAGACCTGCCGAGCTTTTCCAGCAATTTCTGTATTTCTTTTAAAAACTGCATTCATTTTAACACACGTATTCTGAATAAATTAGACATTTTTATTTTTTAATGAAGCAGGAACATAAAAACATATCTTCAAATCGACCAAGACCATTTTCTGCTAAGGGTATGGCTCTGTGTATGACAGCAGCAATGATGCATCGACATGGAGCAGGGAATGTGATGGAGACATAGTTTGGACAATGTACATGGGATAATATCTGGACAAAGTTCTTTCAAGTAAAAATTGCAGAGAGTGTGTGTGTGTGTGTGTGTGTTTTATAGAAAGGGAAGTATTGATTATATATTTGCAATACAAAAATATTTTGCCATTCATCTTTCCACCATAGTTGGAGTAACATTGCTCTGGATCATAAACGTGCTATTTGAGCAGATTAAAGAAACGAGCCTGACTTGTTCCAAAAACTGACCCTGACCCAGTCTGAGACCGATATCATCGGCTATATCACCGACCTGGTTACATTTAACATTTGTTGTGAGCTGTGCAGGAGTGGGACTAGAAAAGGAAACAGTGACCCAAAAAGCCGGGGAACTATAGACCGGTGAGCCTGATGTCGGTGATGGGTGAGTTGTTGGTGGGGATTCTGGGGGATGGCATTTACATACATTTGGGAAGGTAAGGGCTGATCAGGGTAGACAACGTGGCTTTCTGCATGGGAAATCATGTCTCATTAATTTGGTTGAGTTTATTGAGGAGGTGACAAAGAAGATTGATGAGGGCAGTTTGGTTGACATTGTCTATATGGACCTCAGCAAGGTGGTCATTTAAAGAACAAAGAAAATTTCCAGCCCAGGAACAGGCCCTTTGCCCTCCAAGCCTGAGCCAATCCAAATGTACTGTTTTAATCTGTCGGTCAATTCCTAAGCATCTGTATCCCTCTGCTCCCCACCTACTCCTCTGCTCCCCACCTACTCCTCTGCTCCCCACCTACTCATGCATCTGTCTAGACGCACCTTAAATGAATCTGTCGTGCCTGCCTCTACCACCTCTGCTAGCAAACCGTCCCAAATGCCCACCGCCCTCTGTGTAAAGTACTTACCGCGTGTATCCCCCTTAAATATTCCACCTCTCACTTTGAAAGCATGACCTCTCGCTATTGAATCCTTGACCCTTGGGAAAAGCTTGTCTCTGTCCACCCTCTCTATAACCTTCATGATTTTGCAAACCTCAAAAAGTTCCCCCCATCTTCTTTTTACAAGTGAAAATAAACCTAAACTACTCAGCCTCTCTTCATAGCTAGTATTTCATTCTGATTGGTAGACAGATTAATACGTTTCAGTCACATGGGATACAGAAGAAGCTAATCACAATTGGCTTGAAGGAAGAGAGGTATTTTTCAGACTGGAGGCTTGTGAGCAGCAGTGTGCTGTAAGAATCAGGACTGAGTTCACTGCATTTCATCATTTATGTAAAGGATTTAGATGTGGATATTGGGGCCAGAGTTAGTAAGTTTACAGACGACATCAGAAAGGTGGTGTAGTAGATTATCTCAGAGTACAACAAGACCACAAATAGATGGGACAAAGGGGCAAGGAGTGACAGATGAAGTTTTATTTAGATAAATATGAGGTTTTGTCTTTTGTGAACGCAAATCAGGGCAGACGTTATACACTTAATGGTAAGGGCCTGGTGAGTGTTGAGAAACAAACGGACATAGGGCCGCAGGTACATTGTTCCTTGAAAGTGGAGTCGCAGGTAGACAGAGTGGTGCAGAACACATTTGGCACATTTGCCTTAATCAGTCAGAGCATTGAGTATCGGGGTTGTGGTGGTATGTTGTATCTGTACAGGATGTTGGTGAGGCCACTTTAAGAATACTACATACAACTCGGTTTTCTGCAGAAATGACTTACACAGATGTCCCAGGACTGGAGGTTTGAACTTTAGGGAGAGGTTGATTAGTTTGAGGTGTTTCCCCCTGGAATGTCAGACGTTGAGGGGCCACATTATAGAGGTTTATAAAACCAGCAGGGGCATGGATATTCTGAACAGCCACGCTCTGCTCCCCAGGGTAGGGGAGTCCAGAACAGGAGAGCATTGGTTGGAGGGGAGAGGGGGAATGATTTAGAATGGACTGAAGATAAATGTTTCACACACAGAGTGGTGTGTGTTCAGAAAGTGCTGTCAGAGGAAGTGGTGAAAGCGGTTACAATCGCACATTTAAAAAGTATCTGAAAGAGGAGGGTTATTGGCCAAATGCTGGCAAATGGAACTGGATCAGATTTGATATCTGATCGGAGTGAACAGATTGGACTGACGGATCTGTTTCCATTCTGTATGAAACTTTGATTCTATCAGAGGAACGACGAATAATTCTGAATGGACCTTTCAAGTGGGAATTCTCTTCACTGGAAGTTTATCATGCCTCTATGTTCACATTGATTGAAAGCTGCATTAGGTAAATATTTGACAGAGAACTGAGTCATGGATAATGGGACACAGACAGGAAAGTGGGGCTGAGTCCCCAACCTGATCAGCCACTATCTTAGTGCCTGGTGGACAAGGCTCAAAGTGTCTAATGACTCACTCCTGTCCCTCAATCCCGTGGTCCTGTGTTCCATTCAGCCCATTAAACCTGTTACGCTGGAGCATTGAGAGACTACTTACCTCTATAACCTGGTGCACAGAAACAGAGGAGATCATTCGGCCCTTCAAGACTGTCCCACACGCTTTGAGGTGATTTGAGAAATGTAATTGTAAAACCCAGGCTGGGTATGAAAGAGGCCCCTCATCTCTCTTTACAGAGCTTCCCCTCTCTGAAACTTGTGCTCCATTTGTTGGTCATGTTGTAGACCCAAATTCACTGTGAATACAGCCCCCATACCTCACCCAGCGATGGCTCACAAAATCCTCTGACAGCAACATTCAATAACAGAACATTCATGAAAATTATACCCTCTAACTTTCCAATAACAGAATGTGAGAACATCAGACACAGGGGCAGGCCATTCACGCCCCAAGCCTGCCTTGCCTTTCACTAAGATCATGGCTGATCTGCTCTCGGTCTCAAATCCTCTTTCATACCCAATTTTTCATCGCCCTCAACTCTCTGACAGGTAAATATCAATCTACCTCCTCTTCAAATACTTTCAGTCATCTGGCTCCCCGAACACTCTTGAGAAGAGAAATCCTGACATTCAATGCTTGAATGTTTGAAGAAAACCCTTGCTGCTCCTATACCATGGCTTATTGATATGAACAAAAGAGGTTGACACAAGGGGTCAGGTAATAATGATTGGCCCTTATACAAAGGCTTCTGTTGACTTCTGTTGACATCAAGGAGCTTCACAAATCTGAACTTAATGGGAATCAGAGAAAACTCTCCAGTGTTTGGAGTCAAACATGGCACAAAGGAAGGTGTTCATCATCTCAGTCCTGGGTCACCTCTGTGGGAGATCCTCAGGGTAGCTTCCTCTTCACAAACATCTTCAGCTGCTTCATCAACATCTCCCCACCCCCACCCTCCCCACCCTAAGATCCGACGTGGGGATGGTCACTGAGGATTCCACAATGTTCAGAATATTTTGATGCCCCCGTCAGCTCCTGAACTGGACTGTGTCCATGTGCAGCAAGACATGGACTCCATTGAGGCTTGTGCTTTTAAAGAGTCCGTAACATTCATATAAAGGACTGTCTGACACTGCACATTGCCACAGTAAAATAAGAGTTCATTCCGCACCTCACACTGGTTTCACAGGAATATGAGGAAGTCGTTCAGCCCATTGACACTATTGGAGAAGAACAGGAACAGCCCATTCAGTGCCTCCAACATATAACTCAGGAAGAGAAGGATTCTAGTGTGATGGGCCACACCAGAGCGCCTCGACAATATTTGAAGGAGGTAGTCTAGACTGTAATGTTTTCTTATTTTAAAGAAAATGTAAAGTGTCTGTTCCAGATGCAATGTGACTAGTCAAACAACTCGGTGTGAAGCATAACACCATTTATGTAAACATGATAGATGAAATAAAACCAAAGAAAGAAGAATTTAGAATAACGTAATTATATTGGACGAGTTAACAGAATAATAGATCTAGGAAGTATTACTAATGAACTGTTCCAATACTGGAAAATCACATGAACACAGCCCTTGGCAAAAGGAATATTCAGACACTGAATAACACAAATATTTCTCCAGTTCAGGATTTAAAAACAGCACCAAGAGAAAATTCATAGAGAGTAGCTGCCAGGAGACATTCACTAAAGTTTTCAACTCGGTGGAGACCCCAATAATTTCTGATGTTACTGAGAAACCATAACCCAGAAATCCTAATCTGTGAGAGCTGACCATACCCATTCCATCTGCATTAAAATAAACCTAAGGCATCACTAGTTGTTTATTCAAGTGGTCCTAACTAGCCAGCTTGGTAACAGTCATTCAATCTCTCTCGTAAAAGAAACCAGAACAAAATAACCTCTTAAAGCTACAGCATCATCGCACTAGTCAGCACATCGAGCTGTCATACAGAAACCAGGGGTAACCCAAGCAGGCCGTTGGCTCTGTCCAATCGGACGACGAAGGAGCCAGTCAGTCCCTTGAGTCACTTACACAGGAACAGTAGGAGGCCATTCCAATCTCAATGCCCTTACACAGGGGCAGAATGAGGTAATTGATGCTGATTCCTGATGAATGGCTTATGCCTGAAACGTCAATTCTCCTGCTTTGCTTTTCCAGCAAACCACTGTCTACTCTGATCTTCAGCATCAACAGTCCTCGCTGTCTCCTAACTGATGCTCTAACATTGTGAACAAGTGGAGCACAGGCTGCACACACAGACTGCTCCACGTTGTTCCCCTTAGTTCCGTCTGTCATGATACACACGTGGGACTTTATCGTGGTTTTCTAGTGGTGAGGAGGGAAGCCACATGTCTTGTGTGAAGCCAGCCTGGTGTTCTCTATGTAGGGCGGAAGCTGTTGGGAATGGCTACCTGTTTCAGATGGAAGGTATTGTGGCTGCTGTTGGGGATTGTGGACAACCTGACGTTCAGTACGGGTTCACACGCCAACTGCACAATAACGTGAGGAGAGTTAATTTCGGCATATAAACTATTAGGAAAGTCACGTTAGACTGATGGATGGACTCTCTAAGTTCAAATAATGCTAATCTTGTTCATGTTGATCTTGTCTAGTGCACGTCCTGATCAGTGTAACCCGTGTGCCTTACTCTGTCCAAGTCTATTTCCACCCTATGATCTGTCTGGCCATGTTTACTATGATCTGCCTCCACTGCTCATAAATAAAGTGTTTCCCTGTACTGAGGTACACGTGGCAATAAATCAAACCAACCAATCCTGGGTAAAGTATGGAATTTCTCACCCTGTCAATGTCTCTTTTGGAAGTAAGTGATTGCTGCCACTCCACGTGTTTCAGCGTCACAATTTCTTTTTCTCTCACAGCTCTACTGATAAAACACTCAGCTTCTTCACTCTATCCTCGTGATACCATCACCCGTGTCTGTGGTAAGGAGATCATTCCTTACAAAGGAGATCAAATCCATAGAGAGTGTCCCAACCATGCTATCAGCAAGGCCCTACAACAGCAGGAAGATGGCTTTACTTATGTACTTGAATCATCTTACATTGAAGGGCAGCATACCACTGACTGCACCCATTACTTACACAGGGTTTGATTCAGAGCAGTCAGCATAGACTTGTGACTGGGAGATCATGCTTCCCAAATTTGTTAGAGTTCGTTGATGAAGTGACCAGGAAGGTTGACAAGGGCCATAGTCTCTATGGATATCAGTAAGGCCTTTGATAAGGTTCCACACAGCAGGCTGCTCTGGAGAGTTCCATCACGTGGAATGCTGTGGAACTGGCCAATTGGATACTCAGTTGGCTTGATGGTAGGAAGCGGAGGGTTTTGTGGAAGGATGCTTGTCAGACTGGAGGCTGGGTCCATGGCTGTTTGTTGTCTATGATTTGGTTGAGAATGTACAAGGTATGATTAGTAAGTTTGCATTGACACTAAAATAAGTGGGAGCATGATCAGTGAGGAAGTTTATCAGAAATTGCAGCAGGACCTTAATCAGTTGGGGAAGTGGGCCGAGAAATGGCAAATGGAATTTAATATAGATGTGTGAGGTCTTGCATTTTGGAAACTCAACTCAAGGTAGGAGTTGCAACGGCGAATGGGAGGGCCTTAAGGGGTGTAGTGGGCAGAGAGACTTTGGTGTTCAGGAGCATGGTTCTCTGAGAGTGGAGTCACATGTAGACAGGGCAGTGAAGAAGGCATTAGACACACTGACCTTCATCAGGTCGCACATTGAGTATGGAAGTTGGGAATTTATGTTGCAATTATACAGGACTTTGGTAAGGCCACACTTGGAGTATTCTGTTCAGGTTTTGTCACGTTGTTATAGGGAGCATTTTATGAAATTTTAAAGAGTGCAGAATAAATTCTCATGGACGTTGCCAGGACCCAATGGTCTGAGTTATAGGGAGAGGTTGGACAAACAAGGACCTTTTCTTTAGAGTGTAGCAGACTGAGGGGGGACCTTATAGAGCTGTATAAGATCATGAGGGGTATGGATAGGGTTAATGCTCTCAGTCTTTTTCCAAGGTGTAGAGAATCGAGGACGAGAGAGGATCAGTTTAAAGTTAGAGGGGAAGGAATAAAAGGGAACCTGAGGAGCCACTTCTTTACACAGAGGCTGGTACGTGGATGAGCTGCTAGCAGATGTGGCTGAGGGTGTACATTAACAAAATTTCAAAAGCATTTGGATGAATATGTGGATAGGAAAGGACTGGAAGGATATGGGCCAACTGCAGGGAAATGGGGTTAGTGTGGATGGATATTTACAAGGTGGAGTTGAACCTCCCTGTTAATTAAAACCAAACACCAAGAAAAGCTCGCCTCACATCGTGATCTGTTAAAATATGACCGACACAGATCTCCTACATTCCACTATTTAAACAAACATTCACAAATTAGTTTGTTAACTTTAATAGTGAACACTAAACAACAGCTGTTCACATATACAAGCCCCTCTTTTCTTAGCTACTTACTATCTGTTTCCAACTCTGTAAAAATATGCTGTTCCAACAACCCACATATTAAACCTCACAATGTCAAGACCACACAGTCTCCATCTTCCCCACTGTGTTCACTCTTCCAGCTGCTGATCTCCCTGGGTCACATTTTATTTTACTGCAAGTAGGTTTGTCATGAAGATGTCTCTTTGATAGAGCGTGTTTGAGATGGCCAGTTAGCACTCCTGCTCTGCAGCAGTTACTCTGCTGTTGGATGGCAGTAGCTCTCTCTAGTGTTCAAAATGCTGAGTTGATTTACTCCCCATGATACAATAATTCTCATAATTTGATTGCTTTCCAGCTGTCCAAACAATAGTATTCTAATTCAGTTGGCTTCTGGTCTCCTGAGCATTATTTAAACTACTAATACATCACCCCCACCTGCTTCAATCTATGCTGTGTCCTCTTCAGATGCTGTTTAGTTCACTCACCTACTCGGTCTAATCTCTCCCTCACCTCACAGACATAATCCAAGTGTGAGATCTCCGACTTCAGTCCAGTCAATTTAGATTTAATTAAATTCAAAAGATTTCACTTCATGCACGAAGATTAACTCAAATGAAGTAAACGGAGTAGATTTATTTGGGGCAGCTTCGATGATAAGCAATTTACTGGGACACCTTTATCCCAATCATTTGGCCAACCCTGACAGTACGCTGTTAACATGGTCTTCAGTGTCTGATGCTAACTTTTCAATGCTCCCTGGGATTCAGGATGGGACGCCCTTGATTTGAAGTGCTGTATGCCTATGCTATCCATGACTTCCTAAAACAGCTGAGGGGTAAAATTAGACCCTTGGTCTGACTAAATCTCTCTGCGGAGCCCACAGCAAGTAAGAAAAAGCTACCAACTCCTCTACCTCCCTTCTCACCTTAACACTCCATAATGGAATTGCCTCTGGAAATCTGGTAGACATATCCATTATGGTCAGCAAATGTTGGTTTCCACTTTTAGTTTAGAAAGGGGAGCTCCACAATTAATCAGAACCCACGTGAAAGGTTCTTCGAATGCAGGAATTGGCAACAAAGGTGCTGGTTTTTATTACTGCCTGTGACTTACCTACCATTTGGCATGTATGACATGTACAACAAAAATTAATCACATCCTTGAGCATTCCAGTCCACTCGAAATGCTTCTGCAACTTAGCCTGAGCCTTCCGTACACCGAGGTGACCACCTGCAGTTAGTTTGTGTGCTACCCATAACACGGTATTCTACCAGTCAAATGATCTAGTACATATTGGCCCATTTCCCTTCTGCACTAACCTACCGTTTTTCTCCACGTTCAGGATGTTCCTGCACCGTGACATCACACAGGGTGTCAGTTACCTGAACATCAACTCTTTTGTGTTTTTCTTTCGTTTTTTCCTTCCTGCCGTAACTTATGACAGTGGGATGTTGTTACTACACAGTCTGGAAAATTCCTGGGTATATTTCTTTTAACTCCTCAGTTCCCTACCTTTCATTTGACTTCACCATAAGAGGTCTCTCCCACCTTGGATCCTATTAAATCGTTCACAAGAACAAACTATATTCCTGGAACTGACACTGTGTCACTCACTCTCACTGTTACTTCCCCAATCCTGATTTGGCACTCCAATGTGATGTTTCTGTCCCCAACCTGAATTTCTGTCCCAATTCCACAAATTATCACGCTCTTGAGTAACATGTCAGAAAGAGTGAAAATCCTTCCATCTCTTGCTATTAGAGGCTGAGAGAAAGTGACGACTGTGAATGGTGGAGATCAGAGTTCAAAAGTGTAGGGCTTGAAAAACACAGCAGATCAGGCAGTATCTGGGAGGAAGGAGAGTTAAAGTTTCAGGCACAAGTCCTTCATCAGATAAGTGGCGGGGGGGGGGTAAGGGAGGGGGAAGGGGGCTGAGAAATAAATAGGAGGGTGGGGATGGAGCTGAGTGGAAGGTAGCTTGCAAGGCGATAAGTAGATGCTGGTGGGGTGTGATGGTGATAGGTCGGAGAGGAGAGTGAAGTGGATAGGTGGTAGGACAGCTGGACCCCTCAAACATCGACTTCACCAATTTCCAAATCTCCCCTCCCACAACCTTATGCCAGATCCAACCATTCAAATTAGCACCGCCCTCTTGAACTGTCTTAATTGTCCATCGTCCTTCCCACCTATTCACTCCACCCTCTCCTCCGACATATCACTATCACTCCCACCAACATCTTCCTATTGCCCTCCCAGTGACCCTCCCGTGAGTCCAGCTCCTACCCTCCTATTTATCTTTCAGCCCCCTTGTTCCCCCACCACATTCCTGACGATGGGTTTATACCTGATATGTAGATTGTCCTGCTCTTCAGATGCTGCCTGATCTATTGTGCTTTTCTGGCACCTCACTTCTCAACTATTAGCGACTGAGCAGATCCCGTATCTCAGAAAATTATAATTTATCGTCAGCCCCCGCACCCCCCACACCCCCCCCCCACCTTCTGAGTAAACGTTATCCACAGAGTTGAATTCTTTATAGAGACCAGGCACTGACTCTGTACCTAGGCTGTGCACTCTCCTACAGCTCCTTGGAGACTTGGGGTTTTCTTTAACAGTTTTACTAATGCCACTGGCTTATCCTCTTCTGCCACATCTTTTCCTAAATTATCTTCCTTCAACCCCCAGCACGGTGTGTCCCTGCTTACTGCAGTGAAAGCTCCTTTTCCCGTGCCTTTCTTAAACCATGGGCACTCTAATGGTATGTGTTTCACTCCCTTATAGTGAGAACACATGAGGCCTTTCACCTCCTTTCAACCCCCTTGGGCTTCTTTTTTCACCTATAGTAACCTATTGTGTGCTACTGTTCACTTTGTAGTGTGTGATCTCGCCTTCTCCCAGATTGTATCCTTCACAGGATGAAACTCCTCCCAGAAGCTAAATTTCATCTCAAGCACCAATGCATATTGACCTGTCATTTCAGCCGCTCTTCTCACTTCTTGAACTTTCTGTTCATTCACATGAATTTTTACCATCTCTGGAAGCGAGTCTTTAAACTCCTCCAGCAGAATAATCTCCCTTCGAGCCTCACAGGTCTTACCCATTTTTAAGGCCAGCACCCATCTATCAAAATTACTGTTTATTTCTTTCAAACTCAACATACGCCTGACTTGGTTTCGTCTCTATATTTCTGAACCTCTGCATGACCCACAAGTTCACTGGACACGCCACCTGCTGAGACATTTTGGTTTTCAAATAAAATAAAAACAGATGTTGACTTTTTTCTCACCGAAATATGACAATGTATTATCATAGCTGTATACATCCCTTCATCTCTACCCTGTTCATTTAACTTTCTTGTCTAATTCCCACCTTCCGAATTTCAAATTCTCTCTCTCTTTTCCTCTCTTTCACTTTCCCTTTCTTCTCTCTCTGTTTCCGTCCCTATTTTCACCTTCTAATTCCAGTTGCCATATTTGCAATTTAAGTTTCTTTCTAACCCTACTGCAGTTGCCTGTTTCTCTGACACACCAAAGTGCTTGACCATCTCCGTTACAATTTCAGCTTTCCTTTTGTCCCTGGTTAGACCCAATTCCAACCTATTTGCTAATTATAAACATATTCCTTGCTCTGACTTTGTAAACTTCCTTGGCAAATTTGGGAACCTCTTTAGTAATGTTAAAAAAAACAATTATTTCATTTTTACTTTAACCAACCACAAGTTAACAAAATTAAATGAATTTTCCCAACGGTTTTATGTGAAGATCCAGGTCACTAATTGCAATGAGTTGGAATTTGCTGGGACCTTTTGTGCCACAAATCTGTTCAAGTCTGTCCAAGTCCCCAGCAAGGCCCCAAACTGTTACGACATCAATGTCGTACCCCCTGTTAATTAAAACAACACATCTAGAAAAGCTCACCTCGCATCATAATCTGTTAAAACGTGGGTGACAGAGAACTCCTAAATTCCACTAATTAACGAAAAATAACAACTTATATGTATGCAAGTTAGCTTGCTGAGCATGAATATTTGTTTTCAGACGTTTCGTCACCAGGTGACATCATCAGTGAGAGTCTCCGCCGAAGCGCTGGTGGTATGTCCCGTCTCTCTATTTATAGGTTTTTCTTTTTTACGGTGGGTGATGTCATTCCCGGTTTTTTTTATTACAAGAGAAGGTAGGTAGGATCCAAACTGATGTATTTATTGATGGACTTCTGGTTAGAATGCTATTTCTCTGAGAACGTCCTTGTGTGTCTTAGTATGTGCGTGTGTTGTTCCAGTCAAACTGATGCCCTTCTCTGTCTGTATTATATAACATAGTGACAGTGCAGAGCCGTTTACTGGGAACTGAATAGTTAGGCATGGTGCAGAAGTTTGTTGACTCTGAAATTGCATAAGGTTGGCATCACTGACACTACAGAGCTCTGAATCATGGTCAGGGAGAAAAACAGAGGGAAACACGTTCACTTCGAATACAGAAGATGGCATTATGGAATGGAGAAGATTCGGATTAGTACCTTAAATGGATTAAGTTTATGCAACAAATTGGAGGCGTGGCACCAAGGAAAGACTTCCAGCAGAATGAGAATATGAAAATGGAAGTATTTCCACATCAGAAACCAGAGTAGGTCACTGAGTGCAGGGCTGATGGGTGAGTGGGTCTCGGTGTGAAATGGGGAACAGTCAGTAGAATGGAATTGTAAATATTGAGGCTTAAACTGGGTTATCATCTGATGATGTAGATCACAGCAGCAGAAGAAGCAGAATTATTTTCAATGACAATCTGTAACTTTTTCCTCAGGATAATTCATCAGTCCACCATCACCATCAAGCCGATCCATGGTTCAGTGACGAGTGTCGGAATCACGTGCATCTAAACCTGATGACAACCCATTAATGCGACCACACTTGACTGGTTACACTCCAAACAGCAGGACTAACATCTGATGCAGAGGGAGAAATGATCCCAAGACTAACAAATCAGATCTAAGCTCTGTCGGCCTGTCAAATCCATGCATAAAAGTCGATGGATCATTAAACAACTTACTGGAAGAGAGGACTTCACAAATATTCGCATCCAAAATAATGGACCAGCCCTGTATGTCAGTGTAAAAGATGCAGTATATGCACCATCCTCAGCCAGAAGTGTTGAGTCGATTATCCACTTCACCCTCGTCATGATGCCCACAGAATCACAGATGGCAGTCACAAACCAATTCGATTCACTGCACGTTGCATGAAAAAAATAGCTGGACACAGTAGATACGACAAAGGCAGTGGGTCCTGACACCATTCCTGCAATAGGACTGAAGACTTGTGCTGCTCAACAAGCCGTGTCCCTGGGGAATCTGTTTCCTTCCAGCTCCAACTCTGACATCACTCTGGCAACGTGGAAAATTACTCAACTCTGTCCAATCCACTATGAGGAGGATTACTGCAATCTGACTATTTACTAGTCCTCCAGTCCCATCACGACAGTAAAAATGGGTGGGAGTTCTATTTGACAGAGCTGTCAAGCAGCACAGAAATAATCTGCTCAGTGTGGTTTCCGATAGGTTTCCATGTGGAGATGGTGTTGTTGTGGAAATGTCACTGGATTACTAATCCAGACCAGGCTAATGCTCTGGCAGCTGGTGCAAATTAAAAACAATTAATAAAATATCAAGATCTAAACTCTGGTGTCAGTAATAGTGATCTTGTGTTCAATATCAATTGTAAATATCGATCTCCTTCCCCAATGTACTTTCAGGAAGTGAATCGCCCATGCTTTCCTGGTCTGGCCTAAAAGTGACTCCAGACACACAGACGTGTGATACACTCTTCAATGGTCTCTCAATCGGCCAAGCAAGACACTTAATTATATCAAACTGCTCTAAGGTCTTAAAGGATGAACCCGTAGCGAACACCAGACCCCAGCCTCGTTATTAGAAAAGGGAATGGGAAACACAATCCTGTCGATCCTGCAGAGACCTCCTTCCGAACAGCTGAGAGCTTGTGACAATATTTGCAGAGCTTTCCCACACACTGCACAGAAACATTGTGACAGGAATAGGTCATACAACATATTCAGCTTTCCCTGTGCTAGTTAATGGCCGAGCAGTGATTAGCACTGCTGCCTCACAGCGCCAGGGACCTGGGTTCAATTCCCGCCTCAGGCGACTGACTGTGTGGAGTTTGCACGTTCTCCCCGTGTCTGCGTGGGTTTCCGCCGGGTGCTCCGGTTTCCTCCCACAGTCCAAAGATTTGTGGGTCAGGTGAATTGGCCATGCTAAATTGCCCGTAGTGTTAGGTAAGGGGTATATGTAGGGGTATGGGTGGGTTGCGCTTCGGCGGGTCGGTGTGGACTTGTTGGGCCGAAGGGCCTGTTTCCACACTGTAAGTAATCTAAAGTAATCTAAAGTAATCTAATCTCCTCAGTGCAGTTTTCTCCATACAATATTCATATCCCTTAATATGTTTAAACATTGTGAAATATAAAAAGAGAACTTCTGTAGGGCCTTCAGCCCATCAGTTTTGCTCCTCCAAAAAATATACAGGCAGTTCTCCGGTAAAACGTGTTGATTAAATACAATTTGGCTGCAATGTGATTCGTATATCTTTTTCTCTAAAGTGTATTCCCATTCACTGTGACGCGATTCCTTGCCGGGAACCAGCTGACCAGCAAAACCCTGCCTCAGGATCCTCTCTCTGCAAAATGTACCAACAACATGTTCAACTAAAACAGGAATGCAATGCGCTCACGAAGCCTTGAAACAGCCTGAAACTGGAAATTGTAGACTACATTTCGAAAGAACTTTATTCCAAACTGTGGAGAGAATCTTGAGGAGACCTGGAATTCCCCATCGGCATCACGTGGTCAGTCAGCCCCCACGTGCTTTCTGGTGAAAGGGACAGTGCTCCAGTGAGTGACTGTAGTGTGAAAGTGTTACATTTACAGCACTGTTCCATTACAGCATGTGATTTAAAGATTTATTTAGACTGTCCTAGTGTGTGTGTGTGTGTTCGACCAAATTTAATTTTTAGTTTTTACTGATATTTTTGGGGGTTCGCCCCTTACTCTCTTTTTTCCATAGACCCCATTATTAATATTGCACGATTTTCGACAACACAGTGTTGCACAGAAACAGAGCTACCGCGTTATTGGAGAACAATCTAGACTGATAGCTGATCTTCTATCTTCACACCGTACACCTGCTCTCTCGCTATCCCTTTAGTTTCCAGAAGTCCTTATTTATATTCAGCGTCATGACTTCCACAGCCTGATCTGGGAGAGAGTACCCCTGGTTCGCCAGTCTCAGAGTGCAGACATTTATTCTCATCTCAATGCAAAGCGGCCTGTCTGTACCTGATAGTGTGGCCCCTTGCTTGAGACATCCGAGCCAGGGCAATTACCATCTCTGCTTTCAATCTGTCTCGCCAATCAGAGTGTGATATATTTCACTGAGATATCCACTCATTTTCCTAAACCTAATGGAACACAAGTCCAGTCCCTCCCAAACTCAGATCCCATAACAAGTCTGTCATCCCAGAGATCAGTCTGGTCATCCTTTGCTGCTCTCTCTCAATGTCAGGTTTGTCCTCTATTAGGAACAGAGACCCAAACTGCACACAATGCTGCACAATGTTCGAGATGGAGTCTCACCAAGGCCCTGTACAGCTGCAGTAAGATACTCTTACTCCTGTACTCAAATCCCCCTGAAATGAAGGTGAATACAGTATTTATCTTCCTCCCTACTTACTGCTCCTGAAATATTGCTTTCAGTGACTGGTGTACAGGGAGATCCAGATTCCTTTCAATGTTACAGATCCCCATTTGCAGGGTCTATATACACTGGTCAGCGTGCCAATGCTATTCCCAGTATTGACTCCTGGATTCAGAACTCACTGCCTTACATGGACTCGGAGAGCTGCACAGCAATAAACAAAAATGCAGCTTAAGTTCCTTTATAGAGCAACATTGTTCAACCACTCCCTTTTCAAATGATAGGCTGCCATTCTATTGTTCCCATCAATGTACACAGCATCTCATCTCTCCATCCGCCACATATTTGCCCAGTCATTTCACTTGTCTCAGTCACCTTGGAGCTTTTTTACATCCTCCTCACCCACTCACAAGCTGACATTGTTTAGTGCTGTCAGCAAACTTGGGAATATTGCATTTGAGACACTCAACCAAATATATGATGTGTATTGGCAATAGCTGGCGCCCAAGCCACGATCCTTGCTGTATACTCCTAGCCTTCCATTAAAAAAAAGTTGTTTTATTCCTACTCACTGTTTCCTGCCAGCTCTGTCCTTCGAGAACCATGTCCACGTATTAGCCCCAATCCCACAGGATTCAAATTTGCACAATAGGCTTGGGGCTTTATCAAAACTCTTTCTGAAATTCCACTCGTATTGCATTGATAGCTTCTACATAATTTTGCTAAAAGCCACTTTCTCAAATATGATTCCTATTTCATGAATCTCTGTTGAATTTGTCAATGCCCAGTAATTTCAGTCCGATACTCTCTCTAATCTGTTTAGTTGATAATTTAATTCTATTCCCTTTTGCTGACCAGACTGAAGTTCCCTCGTATTGCTAGGAAGTTTTCTTTTTTGTTTTGCTTTCTTCTGTGAAGGCATAACTGAAGTATTTGCCCCATAGTTCTGCTATTTCCCGGTCCTCAATTATCTGGTATCAAACTGTAGGAAAGCTGCACATTTTTTCCCCTAATTTTGCCATTGACATATTTTCAGAAAATATTACAAGTTCTGCGTAAACACTTTGTTAAGATATTCTTCAGAATCCTATCAATTCCTATTTTAAGGTACTCAGTGACTGGCCTTCCACAGCCATACAATCACAGAAGCAAAGACTCTGTACAATCAGAAATATAGCACGGTCTACATTAGACGCACTTCGCGACACAATATTCGTAGCCGTGAATCTTAAGGCATTTCAAGTGCACTACCATGTATTTACTAATGGTTTTAAGGTTACCATAACAACTCGCCTCTCAAGAAAA
Source organism: Hemiscyllium ocellatum (assembly GCF_020745735.1). NCBI lineage: Eukaryota > Metazoa > Chordata > Chondrichthyes > Orectolobiformes > Hemiscylliidae > Hemiscyllium > Hemiscyllium ocellatum. The sequence continues at coordinate 82,513,688 of NC_083417.1, forward strand.
ACATTTCAGACGCCAACATTGGGTGAAACGCAATCCTCAAATCCTCACTAAACCCCAAACCCTTCACTTTAAAAGTGTGGCCCTTTGACTAAAAGGAACAGCTGCTCTCCATCCATACTGCCCATGCTCCTCGTAATTCTATCCTTCAGAATCACGTCCCCCTCAGCCTACTCTCCTCCAAACTAAACAACCCAAGCTTATCCAGACTCTCTCCATAGCTGATGTGCTCCATCCCAGGGAACATCTTGGTGAATCTCCTTTGCACCCCCCCCCCCCCATCCAGTGCAATCACATCCTTCCTGTAATGTGATTCCCAGAACTACACACAGTATTCCATCTTGGCATCACCAAAGTTGCGCATAGGTCTTGTAATCTGTGCCTCAATGAATCAAGGTTATGTTTACAGTCCCCTATGCTTTCCCAAATTGTGTATTAACCTGCCCATCACATTCAGGGATGTGTGGAGAAGCATCCTCTAACCTTCCTAGTGTGCTACCATTCATTGAGTCCTCCCCTGTCTGATTCCTTCTTTCAAAGTATATCACCTCATATTCATCAGGGTTATGTTCTATCTGCCATTGACCTTCCCAGCGGACCATTCCATCTGTATCTTCCCGTAACGTAAGGCCTTCCTCCACACTGCCAACCAACCGGCCAATCTGCGTATCAAACACAAACTTACTTATCACACTCCCCACCTCTCGTCCATATTCACAGCGACGTCATTTATGAGTACCACAAATATTAAAGTGGGAAATCACACAAATCAGGTTCGAGTCCAACAGGTTTGTTCGGAGGCACTAGTTTTCGAAGCGCTACTTCTTCATCAGATGATTGTGTGCTTTGATGAAGAAGCAGCACTTCAAAAGCTAGTGCCGCCGAATAAACCTGTTGGACTATAATCTGGACTGTAATGCGATATTTAGCATTGTCCACCTAGTCCAACACCAGCACCTCCAAATCACAAATAATAAGGGATACAGCACTGATCCCTGTAGTATACCATTGGATACTGGCCTCCAGTCACACAAGGAGTCAACCACCACCTTGTGTCTCCTACCACTAAACTTCATTTCGATGCAATTTGCAAAGTCACTAATGAGTCCTACCTGTTGCCTGGTCATTCTGTTCCGCTGTACACACTTGTAGAATATATGGGAATTCTCCCTAATCTTGCCCTGGCTGCAGGTTTCGATGCCCCTCTGTTAATTAGTCCCCTAAGCGTGCAGAATTTCCTCCTTATTGCATTCTTAAATGGTCTGTCCTTTATCCGGCCATTATTTCCCTTGATTGTGCATTAGGCAGCTGGAGAAACATCCTGTTAATTTCCAACTTGTCACATGTTTTGTTAATTTTATACATTTCACAGTTACCCATCTCTCATTCTTTGAAACTCTGGAGAACACGGGCCGCGTTTCCTCATCAGGCAATCTCACCATCTGAGGGATTAATATGGAGAATGTCCATTGAACTTCCTCTGTGGTCAGTATATTCTTTCTCAGATTTGGTCACCAAAACTTTACTCAATGTTCCAGGTACAGTACTCACCAACACGCTGTTAAACTGCTTCAACATGTCTTTACATCTATATTCTGACTCCCTTAAAGGAAGGCAATCCAAACTTTAACTTACCACTTGCATATATTCCTCCAAATACCCATCACATTCATTGCATTTACAAACTCATTGTCTGCATTCTTATAGAAAGCCTTCTGATAATCTAAAATATGCCAATTGTACTGGTTCCCCATTATCTACGCTGTAAGAATCAACTTCAAACAATTCCAAAGCTTGTCAAGCATGATTTCCCTTTCAGAAATGCATACTGATTCTCTCCAATGTTGCTGTTAATTTCTAAATAACGAATATCACATCCTATATAATAGATTCCAACAGTTTCCCCACAAATGTCAAGTTAATTGGTCTGCAGTTCTCCACACTATCTCTTCTTCCCTTTGTAGATGCTTGGATCACTACCGTTCATCTATAGTGCTTGGATCCAGACTATGCAGAATGCACTTCCTCATAGAACACAGTCATCGACAGTGCAACTAATATTTCTATTAGTGGTTTATTTCTGAAGATTTTGGTATGAAGTACATCTGGTTTGTGAAGGTTAGCAATGCTCAATCCAGCTGCATGTTCAAGTAAAGCCTTGTTACTGATAGAAATTGACTTTATGTCTTTCGATCCACAAGTCCTATATGATGGTGTCGTATTTCTGGGTGAATTTCTGAATCTTCCTCCATGAAGACAGATGCAAGTTAACTGGTTATTTACTTGGCCATTTCCCTGTTATCCATAATAAGCTCGTCTCTCCTGATTGCAGATTTCCACATTTGACTATGCCTTTCTTTTTCCTTTGAAATATAAAACATAGATTTATGCAGTCTTTGTGTTCCTGTTTGTTTGCATGCATGTTCGCTTTTTGATTTCCTTACCCGTTTCATGGCCCTCCTTTACTGGATCGTAAATTTCTGAGAATTCTCAGGATTCCACAATGTGTGGAATTCTTCTGAAGTCACTTCCTGTGATTAATATAATCTTTAATTTATTATGCTAATCATTGTTAACTCACTTTCTCACTCTTGGGTGTTTTACCTGAAATAAATAGACGTATTTTTCAGACTTTGTTGTATTTCTATAAATCTCCTGGTCCAGACCATATATATTCAGGAACACTGCAGGAGGACAGGGAAGAAATAGCGGGGGCCCTGGTTGGTACTTTTGCATCATCGGTAGCCAATGGATGAGGTCCTGGAGGACTGGAGGGTAGGGAATGCTGTGCCGTTATTCATGAAGGGCTACAAAAAAAAACCGGGGAACTATCGACCAATAAACCTAAAATCTGTGGCAGGTAAGTTATTTGACTAGATTCTGAGGGAGAAGATATGCATGCATTTGGAAAGACAGGGCCTTGTGAATGGGGGATTATGGCTCACAAATTTGTTAGACTGCTTTGATGAAGTGACCAGTAACTTTGTCAAGGGCACGGTTGTATATATAGATTTCAGTAAGGCCTTCAATAAGGTTCCACATGGTACGCTGCTCTGGAAGGTTAGATCACATGGAATTGAGGGAGAGTTGGCAAATTAGGTCCAAAATTAACTTGATGATAGGAAGAAGAGGGTAATCGTGGAAGGATGCTTGTCGGACTGGAGGCCTGTGATAAGTGGAATGCCTCAGGGGTCGGTGCTGGGACCATATATTCATATATTACACATATCTGTGATTTAGATGAGAATGTACGGGCATGATTTGTAAGTTTCAAGGTGACACTAAAATAGGTCATATCGTGGACAGTGAGGAAGGTTATCAGAAATTTCAGAAATTACAGCAGTACCTTGATCAGGTGGGTAAGTGGGCCGAGAAATGGCAAATTGAGTTTAATTCAGATAAGTGTAAGTTCTTGCATTTTAGAAAGTCAAATCAAGGCAGGAGTTTCATGGTGAATGGCAGGGTCTGAAGGAGTGCAGTGGAACAGAGTGATCCTGGAATTCAGGTGCACATTTCTCTGTAAGTGGAGTCCCAGGTAGACAAGGCACTGAAAAAGGCTTTTGACTCACTGGCTTTCATCAGTTAGAGCACTGAATATCGAAATTAGGGAGTTATGTTGTAGTTATACAAGATGTTGGCGAGTCCATACTTGTAGCATCATGTTCAGTTTTGTTCACTTTGCTCTAGGGAGGATGTTATTTAACTAGAAAGAGTGCAGAAGAAATTTACAAGGATGTTGCCAAGACTCCATGGTCTGAGTTATAGTGAGAGGTTGAACAAGCTAGGAGTTTTTACTTTAGAATGTATAAGGCTGAAGGGGATCTGATAGCAGTGTAAGAGATTATGGGAGGCAGTGATAGAGTGAATGCACTCATTCCCCCCCCCCCCCAAAATGGGCAATCACGGACTAGTGGGCATCAAGTTAAGGTCAGAGGGGAAAGAGTAAAAGGGAACCTGAGGGGCAATTTCTTTTACACACAGGGTGGTATGCATATGGGATGAGCTGCCAGCAGCGGTGGTTAAGGCGGGTACATTCACAAAATTTAAAATGCATTTGGACAAATTAACAGGTAGGAAAGGATTAGAAGGATACAGGGAAATGGCAGGGAAATGGGGTTAGTGTGAATGGACATTTTGTTCGGAATGGCCCAGTTTGGGCCGAATGGTCTGTTCCGTGCTGTAAGACTATATGGGTCTAACAACCATTGTTCTCCGACTGAATTTAATATTGTACTTCCCCAGTTCACTGGCGTGAACTTGACACTCTAGCTTCTGGGCTTCCATGATGTTTGACCAGAATGTTCAAACATTCCATATTGAATGCAGACGCCGTGTAAAATGCAACATATTAATGTCACTATTCCTCCAAAGCTGCTTCAGAGCAAGGTCAGTAATTAGTCCTTCCGACCACACAATGGACAATAGACAATAGACAATAGGTGCAGGAGTAGGCCATTTTGCCCTTCGAGCCTGCACCACCATTCAATATGATCATGGCTGATCATCCTTAATCAGTATCACACAACACCAAATCCGAAATAATCTGCTCTCTAGTTTGATTCACAACATACTCTTCAACCTACCTGATATACACTTGTGGAATTTATTTTTCACAACATTAGCAGTCACTTAGTTAACTCAGTTCCGATGCAACTTGACACCATCCATTATTACTGCAGTTAAGAGTCAACAGAGTTGTGGCTGGAGTGACGTGCAGGCCAGACAAGGTAAGAACAACCGTTTCCTTCCCTAAAGGACATCAGTGAACCAGATGAGTTCTTCCAACAATCAACAATGGATTCCTGATCATCATAAACCCTCGATTCCAGATATTTATTAAATTCAAATTCCACAATCTGCCATGCAGGATTTGAATCCCTGAACCCAGAACATTACCTGGGTCTCTGGGTTAAGAGCCCAGCAATAATATCAGTATGTCATAGCTTCCCTTTGCATATAGTTGCATACATAATTTGCAGAGCATATGATGCAAAACATTTGCGTGACAGTTTTGGTTCAGATATATAACACAACAGGTTTCTTTCTCCTTGCTAATTGTAAGACCAACCCAAACTGATTCTGTGGAATCTGCGGGACAGAACCTGTGTCGTTATTGGTGATAGATTTGGATAAGACATTCGAGGAGGCTCACCTCCATGCTGAGGTGATCTGAATACATGTCCAGCAATACAGGACAAACATCAATATCCACCCCACTCTGTCAGGATAAGTGTCATCGTATATTCTCACTGGTCCCTCACACTCACTGTATGTCTCTTACAGCACCTACCCTCAACCAAGGTTCACACTCTATCTCCAAGTAAGGCTCAACCACGACCACTCTCACTGTTGAATTCAGCACCTTCCCTCCCCCACATTTTCTGTCCCTGACGCAATAGCCCCACACACTAATAACACCGCATGGATACAACACTGTGGACAGACTCCCTCCGGCCACCTCACCATGTCACACTTCACCTAGCCTAGCACGAACAGCAGGACCATCCACTCCCACTCTCACTCATTCCCTCCCTTTCTCCCATTCCAGGAGAAAGAGCCTGGAATAGGACAGAAAGGGCAAAGCTGGGTGATGGAGTGCCGGATATCCGTTCCCTCATCCCCCTACTCTGATATGTGGGGAAGATCCTGGAGAGAGCCGGAGAGGACCGGGAGGCCTTGTGTGGAGATTCTGAAACACCCACATACCACCAACTGAATAAGGAGCAATATTCAGTAAAGAGCAATTCTTAATTCAAACCTACTGTCAGTTCCAACCTCATCTCTCTCACTCGCAGAAGAACAGATATCCCATTGCACAAAGATACAGACATTGAAATACACAGAGGTATTGGTAAATACCCAAATATACTAACATACACAATGCATACAAGGAGATAAGCATGCACACACGTAGAAGCACACAAAGACATAAAGAGTCACACACAAATAGACACAAACACAGATAGAAGCACACAGGCTGATACAAAGACAGACAGACATAGTCACACAAATACACAGATAACAAATACATGGACACACTCACGCACACACACACACAAATACACATTAAGACACAGACACAGACACGAGTGCCATTAAGACACAAAAAAATAAGTTTTGATTTATGATGAGATCAAGGATTCTATGGAGAAGGTAGGAGAATGATGCTGAGGAACATATTAGAAATGACTGAATGGTATATCAGACTCGATAGGTCTAATGGTCTAATTCTGCTCCTTTTTAATGCCCGTGTATTGTTATGCTATCAGGTATTTTCTTCCTGAGACAGCAGCAGCAGCATATTTGATTGGAAACAGTCAGTGGTAATGTGGGAAAAAATTGGAGGGCAGAATGGTTAATGTATGTTCCTAGTTATTGTACCACTTTATCAGGAAAGGGGTAGTGATTTGATATGAGGTTAACACAGTTTTTTTAAAAATGTGTCCCACAATGGAAGAAGAATGCCCCTTTCCCTTAAATGTTGTGCTGTCTGTGGTGTCCTCATCCTCAGGGAGCAGTGAAGACTCGGTTAATTAAGGTATTTTAGTTTGAGCTGGACTGATCTTTGCCGGACAGGAGAGTAAATGTTTATTGGGAACAGACAGGAGACGGATGGTTAGACACACTCCGAGCAGACATGAGCATTCTGACTGGTGCTGCCAAATGGCCAACTGCTTCCCCTTCCAATGTGTTGTTCATTCAATCCACCCTCCAGGTTGTTAAAGGAATATACTGCTGCCTCTATTCCATGTGTCGTTCCCTCAATCCACCCCTCGAAACAGTTACAGAGATATACTGCTGTCCCTACCCCATGTGTTGTTACCTCAATCCACCTCTCAATGCGATTACAGGGTAGAGGAACATTCCATTCAGCCAGACTGGATCATTACAATGAAACGGGAGGAGACCATTCTGCCCCTCCAAAGAATTACACAGGAATATAGGATGAAGTAATCCAGCTCGTTGAGTACATTACACAGCCCCAGACGAGGCCATTCAAACTGCCTGAAGTGCTGCACAGGAACAGGAATGCTGTCACTAACAGGAGATAGACAGTAGAGTTACATGATTTTTTAAACAAAGCTGTCACTAGTTTTGACTCAGAGATCACTGTAGGGTCATCAATGATCAAGAATCTATGTAAAATATCTGGATGAAGGGACTGAATGGATCAAAGCTGAATTACCTTGTACACCAAAATTATCATTCAATATATCTTCCAACGGAGGTAGCGAATCTGCATTATGATGTAGACAGGGAAGGTTAGTGAGCATACCCTCAGCAGTAATAATATAATGTGAGTTGTCTATTGCAGTCGGGAACAATTTAGATGGAGAGAGATTGCAGAACTCTGTGATACAGATGTCTTTCATATTCTTGGTACATGAATCATATAAAGTCTGTCTGCAGATGCATCAAATGATTTGGAAGGTAAGTGGAATGATGCTGTTTGTGGCAACGGGTATTGGGTTTAATCAGGAATCTTTTACTGCATCTGTACAGGGCATTACTGAGCCCACATCTGATACACTGGGTGCAGTTTTGATCCTCTAAACTAAAAAAAAGGATACAATTCCTTTCAAAGATGTTCAAAGATGCTTCCCTTTACTCATTCCTGAAATGTTGGCCTTTTGCTATTGGGGATTATCTGTTTAGATCTTAGATGAGAAATCTTATTGAACCACGATTTTCAGAGACGTCTTTCAGCTGGATACATATTTTCTCTCGTTAAGAAGATGAAAGCTAGATAATATTTTTTTGAATGAGATGCAGTGGTCTTAACACAAATATTATGAAGCTATCAACCCATTTAAAAAAAATACGCAGATGCATATAAGCATCTAAACAAATCATAAAACGGGCACATTATTTTCTTTTGCTAATGAAAGGCACTGTGCACAACAACAGCAATGATGCTGCATACAGTATACAATCTATTATCATTCATTCCAGAGAATGCACATGTAGAGTGTACATGGTCCAGTTTGGTTTTCAGTTGACATTCTTGTATTTTTGCGCACGGAGACGGGGAAAAATATTTGCTTCAGAAGCAGCAGCCAATTGGTCTCTCTCTCTTACTTTGTTCTACCTGAATACAAGGGATCAGAGCAGAAAAATTCTGAGTCATCTTTTCCACTCGTGGAGGATTCCTGATGAGGATTCATAGGAATCTCTGTACAGCTAGAAGCAAAGGGAATTCAGCCAAATCCAACAGTTCCGGGAAGAAATCCGCATTCCCAGACATTTGTGTGAGCAGAATAAGTTCAAAGTCAGAAAAAACATTCGGGACACTCTGTCATTTTACCATTTGTTCACAGTTCAACTTACTGTGTCTGAGAGTTTTGTAGAAAATTACCCAGTCCGATACTGATATCATTGGACACAACACTCAACTGGTTACATTTAAAATTTGCTTTCACCAATAGAGGAGTGGGAAAAGACATGAGTGATCCTCCAACATTGGTCAGAACACGAACAAGCGATTCTCAAAGTGTTGTGAAGGTGAGAGTTCCTTCCCCAGAAGTTTGTGATGCCTGGATATTTCCATTTGTTCAAAATTGTCTATGTTAGACATTTGAAAGACAAATGAATGTAGGAAAATGTTATATGGTAGAGCCGTGACAAATGAATGTAGGAAAATGGTACATGGTAGAGCCGTGACAAAGTGTCTGGTGACTCACTCTTGCTCCACAGTCCCGTGTTACCATGGTGCATTCAGCCGCTCACAGCTCCTGCAAGATGCAGATGGGGGCCACTTGCTCCAAATACCTGGTCCACAGCAACATAAGATCTCAAACAATCCCTCACAACTGTCTCAGACAGATTGGTACGGATTGGAAAATGTTATTTGGAAATCCAGGCTGGTTTTCAAAGACGCCTCTTGTCTCTTTACAGAGTGCCCCCTCTCTGCAACTTGTGCTTCATTTGTTGGTCTTGGTCTAGACCAGGATTCATTATGAATAAAGCTCCATTTCTCACTCAGAGATGACTCAAAAATGCTTTGCTCTCTCTGATTACAACATGCAATAAAAGTACATCCAGGAAAATTACAGCTGTTTACTTTGAAATTATAGAAAATGAAAACATAAGGACCAGGAATAGATAATTCGGACAGTCAAGACATTGTATACGATCATGGCGGATCTACTGTTGGCATTAACTCCTCCTAGACAGGGGACGAAACGTCTGCAACCGAAATTCCCAGCTGAACAGAACAACAACGAGCACCCGAGCTACAAATCTTCTCACAAACTTTGAACTCCTCCTTATGCCCATTTCTTCACACTCCTCAGCTCTCTGACAGATCGAAGATTCATGCGTCACCTCTTTAAATCCTTTCAGTGATGTAGCTCCCCTAACTCTCTAGTCCAGATAATTCCTGACATCAATTACCATCTGTGAGAGGAAAACACTCTCTACACATACACCGTCACCTATTGATATGAACAAGAGATGAACACAGGGGCTCAGGAAAGAGTGAATGACCTTGATATCAAGGCAGTAATCGACTGAGGATGTCATCGGGACCACCTACTTATTTGAGCTCAATGAGAATCAGGTTTAATCTCCCTACTGGTTGGGGTCTTTCAGAGCACAAAGGAAGATGTTTGTGGTCGGTGTCTTCTCAGACCCGGGACATCTCTTCACTAGATCCTCAGATTAACTTCCTCAGCACAAACACCTTCATCTCCTTCATCAATGTCTATGTGACCCCATTCCGGCGCCCCACATCTATCCCAAGATCAGAAGCAGGGTGATCACTGAAGATCACACAATATTCAGAACAATTTGTCCCCACTCAGCTCCTGAACCAGTCTGTGTCTATGTTCAGCAAGACCCAAACAACATTCAGGTTTGTGCTGTTAAAGTGTCGGTAACATTCATGTAACAGCACGGCCAGACCCTGCACTTTTCCGCAGTTAAAAGAGGAGCTCATTCAGCACCTCAAGCTGGTTACATGGATATGTGGAAACCATTCAGCTCATCGAAATGACTGAACAAGAAGAGGGACAGCCAATTCAATCATCTTGCCTGTTCCACAGGAAGAGGAGGCGACTGGGCAGTACATTGCGCTGTTAAACAGGAACAGGCAGGGTCCAGTAAGACCCCTAAACCTGTTCTATAGAACCAGGAGACCATTCACCCCTCGAGACACTTACACTGGAATAGGAGGGTGTCACTGATGCTCCATCCTGGAAACGAATGGAGCAGAGACTGCACTCATAGACTGCTGAGAATGTTCCTCGTGGCTCCATTGCCTGTGGAATAAATGATACTTTAACGTGTTTTGCCAGCAGTGAGGAAGGAAGCCAAATGCTTTGTGCCAAGTCTCAAGGAGGCATCTCCCATCTCCAAGAAGACAGACCCATGTTCTCCTTGGGGGTCAGAAATTGGTGGGAATAGTTAACTGTTTTAGAGTGAAGGTATTGTGGCTCCTGTCGGGATGGTGGATAAAGTGAAGTTCTTTGTATGATTACACACCAAATGCACTGTATTAATGTTGGAGGAGTTTAGTTAAAGAATGGCCGTCTCTCTCTATCGAAATGGTGAGTGGCGTGGAGTGAGAGGAACGTTCTCAGAGTCTTTTAAGCCATCGAGAATCATGTAAACCAAGTTAAAAAAAATGGAATTTATCACCGTATTAGTTCTGTTTGGAATATAATGAGTGACTGCCCATCACCTTAAGGTTCATTACAATCATCTATCATTCTTCAAAGCGCTACAGATTAATCCTTACTCACAGGCGATGGTAAAATCATCCCAACAATGAGTCTGGTGAAACTCCTTTACACTCTTTCTGCCAAGAGGATTATTCTTTATAAAGGAGAGAAAATCTGTGCACCATACTCCAAATACTATCTCAACAACACTCTAGGGTTGATCACAATAATTCTGTTCCCTCACTTAGCTGTCTCAACTTTTTTTCCTGTGGTCTGAAAAGCAACTCCTTCTCACTACTCTGCGAATGATGTGGAATTTTGAAGTTTATTGCATCTTTGCGTCAGTCATCACCAGAGGTGTCGATGGAGATGTATATCACGTTCAGAGGGAGACTCAATCAGAAAGAATTCACTTAAAACAGGGAATGGTCACCTACCTGAATGGAAATTACTTGCAGGAACATGGAAATCAGGCAGAGGAAAGGAGTTATCTTTCCTGTTGTTCTGATCTCACGGGATGTGTGCGGCCGTGGTCAGGCCAGCATGTTATGCTGATCTTGAACTGCGTGGCTGATTCAACTGTTGCACAGGATAATAAAGAGTAAACCACATTATAGTGTGTTTGCAGTCACACAGAGACCTGACCATGGAAGAATAACCCTTTGCCTTCTCTACAGGACATGAGACAAACAGATAGGCTTTTGTTTAAAACAAGTGGTGATGATTTCATTTGCATTCCATCAACTTCCTTCATGAGACACAAAAAGATTATTATTCTGTGCCGCTTGATTATGAGTCAATGACTTGACCACCATGCCCTGTCTGCTCATCTGACAGATTCTGTGGAGAGGACAAAGTAACCATCTCAAGTGTAAATATGTTGTGCTGTAAGCAGAGTTAGAAGGGATTTGAAATGGTTATATCTGAATTTACCAAAGGCACAAACGATGAATGATTCAGCAGTTGCATTGAGGCTGAGAAGGTGACTTAAATATCCTGATAGTGGTCCTGGGCAGGGTTGGTGAGTGGGAACAATATGTAGAAATGTAAATATGAATGGAGAAAAAATATAATGGAGTTTAGGAACATTCTGGTTTCTCTTCGCATATTGTTGAGTAAGTTGTGAATAGTAATTTGCTAGCTATAATCAGTAAGGAATAAAATTTTTGACTATATCTGAAAATGATGACTTCCAAATTTTAAAATTTGAATATGAACAGCAATTCAGTTAAACTCAGCTAAATGGACAGATGGAATGACTTACCAGGCACACCAACTATAGCGAGGATGGGATAGTAACCACCTTGAATAATCCAAAGGATATTTTCGATCCGTGATGTTAATGATATCCAAGGCTGAGAAAGGTAGTAAAGACCCAAGGATAAACTCCTGTCTGTTGTAATATTCCAGTCTAAGGTTCTCACATTCTGATCCATTAATTGAACGTCCCAGTCTAATGTTCTCAGATTCTGATCTCTCTTCCTCCGTCTCTCGAGCGACTGATCCCTGTTAGTCCAGTCGTTGATGCTTCCGCCCACACTGGGATAACACATTGAACCGAGTCCTTAATTAATAGAAGAGGCAAACCTTCCAGTGACACATCTCGGATCCACAGAGACTGACATCAATCACAGTCACTGAACAAATAGCTCCAGCCAACGCCTTTCAATTCAATATTGTTTTATTTAAATTCAAAACAATGATTCAAACTGTCATTTTCTGGATGGGCAATGTAAGGGTGACTGATGGAACAAATCTTGAGGCTGGTAGATCAATTGAGTGTAATTATTCAATCTGCCTTGGATGCAGGTGAAATGCCGTAAGTTTATCAGAACTTAAACGTTCTTCTCTGTTTATAAATGGAAACATACATCCTGGAACTACTGACCAAGCATTATAATTTCAATAAAACATTGAGACAATTTTTATAGTTCATGATCTGAGGGGAATGTGTGTCAGAGAAACGTGAGGTTATAACAGTCAAATGGCATGAAATTTTTAACAGAGAATTGAACGTGACAAATGTAATTCAGATTGTTATTCCAGTTTCGGAGAGAGGCAGATGAGGCCTGTGCTATTGAGGTTATCGAAGTTCGTGAACTGTGATGAAGTGTCATTTACTGGACTTCAATGACAGTGTGATTATGGCATTGTGGAGGAGACACAACACAAAGAGATGTGGGGGACATGGCAGTTCAGACATGAGGGAGGGACAATAATATTCCCCAGTTATCAGTATTGGAATGTTACCCATTATAACTCATATGCAGAACAGATTCAAGGATACATTTAAAGTGAGGAATGAAGAATAAAATCTGTTTATTGAAAACAAAATACAGCACAAAATAATTTTCTGTCCATACAAAACTATGGAAAGTACAAAGAGATAAAATACACTGATGATATTGAGCGACATAAATTGAAGTGTGTATTACAAAACCACGGAAGTGGTGTCCAATCTTTCTCGATCATTATTTGGCCCACAGCTGAGATACTGATTTCCCCTCTGTCAGTGATCCACCTCATTGAGATTCTCTGGCGCAGTATCCCAGTATCGAGCAGGATTCTCAGTTCCTGCTGCTGTTCACCCAGTCTAGTTAAATTAAACCACCTTCTAACTGTAAAAACAAAAATCGCTTGGCCTTTTGCACTCTGTTTAACTGTCAGCAACTCAGCTCTGTGATATTATTGAAGATAAATGCTCAGGGACCACAGCCAGTATTGGCACAGTGCTCACAGGGTATGGCACTAGATAGAGGCCTTGCAATCTGTGAGAATTTCTGAATAAAACTTACATTTTCTGTCTGTTCCTGTCTATCTCTGCTGTCTTCTGATCTATCCAACTCACCCTCGTTTAACATCTCTCCAATCACTCCCTGTTTCCAAATTGTACAGCTTGATGTTCGACTGGGACAAAACAACTATTATAGGACAAGCCAAACAGAGAACAGCCAGGGAACTCTTAGAGGCATGACACTCATCAACAGATTCTATTATCAAACACATCGACCTGGACCCAAAATACCGGCCACTTCAGCGGACAGCTGGAACTGACAACCGGAAGCGGCAGAGACAAACCACTATAGATGCAGGAGGAAATATCACAAACGCGCTTCACAGGAGGTTCCCAAGCACTGAGGATGACCCTAGACAGGGGACTAAACGTTTGCAACACAAATTCCCATTTCGGCGAACAGAACCACAACAACGAGCACCCGAGCTACAAAGATTTTCACAAATGTTGTGGCCATTTTGGAGAAATGGATAGAGCAGGGACAGGGACAGGGACAGCAGAGGCCTCATCTGGAGTATTGTGTGCAGTTTTGGTCGCCATACTATAGGAAGGATGTGGAAGCTTTAGAACGAGTGCAGAGGAGGTTTACCAGGATGTTGCCTGGAATGGTAGGAAAATCTTATGAGGAAAGGCTGAGGCACTTGGGGCTGTTCTCATTGGAGAAGAGAAGGTTTAGGGGAGATCTGATAGAAGTGTATAAGATGATTAGGGGTTTAGATAGGGTAGATACTAAGAACCTTTTACCGCTAATGGAGTCAGGTGTTACTAGGGGACATAGCTTTAAATTAAGGGGTGGTAGGTATAGGACAGATGTTAGGGGTAGATTCTTCACACAGCGGGTTGTGAGTTCATGGAATGCCCTGCCCGTATCAGTGGTGAACTCTCCTTCTTTATGGTCATTTAAGCGGGCATTGGATAGGCATTTGGAAGTTATTAGGCTAGTATAGGTTAGGTAGGATTCGGTCGGCGCAACATCGAGGGCCGAAGGACCTGTACTGCGCTGTATCCTTCTATGTTCTATGTTCTATAGGACTGATCGTTTGAGGGTCCGGGGTTTATATGCTTCATTAAGAACAGGAAGGTACTAAAAATGGTGGGGAGGAGGTGGCATTGTTAATCAAATGCAATATTACGTTGGCAGAAAGGATGTTTGATAAGAACTCGTCTACTGAGTTAGTATGCGAAGAGGTTAGAAACAAAAATGGAGAGGTCACCCTGTTGACAGTTCTCTATAGCCCTCTGAAAAGTTCCAGAGATTTAGACTAAGGATTACAAAGATGATGCTGGATAGGAGCGAATATAACAGAGTATTTGTTACGGAAGATTTTACCTTTCCAAATATTGATTGGAAACGCTTCAGTTCAATTACTTTATATGGGTCAGTTTTTGACCAATGTGTGCAGAATGTTTCCTGACGCGTTATGTACATAGGCCAACAAGGTACAAGGCCAAATTGGATTTGCTACTGGGTAATCAACCAGATCAGGTGTTAGATTTGGAGGTAGGTGAACACTTGGCTGATAGTGGCCACAATTCTGTTATGTTTATCTTAGCGATGGTAAGGGACAGGTCTATACCCCAGCGCAACTGTTATAGCTGGGAGAAAGCCAATTATGATGCGATTAGGAAAGGTTTTAGGATACATAGCATGAGGAAGAAAACTTAAGGAGATGGCCACAATTGAAATGTGGAGCTTTTTCAAACAACAGCTACTGTGTGTCCTTGATAAGTTTATACCTGTCAGGAAAGGAGGAAGTGGTCGAACGAGGCTGCTGTGGTTTACTAAAGAAGTTGAATCTCTTGTCAAGAGGAAGAAGGAGGCATATGTAAAGATGAAACGTGAGGCTCAGTTCGGATGCTTGAGAGTTACAAATTAACCGGGAAGGACTGAAGGAAAGCTAAGAATAGCCAAGAGAGAGCATGAGAAGTCTTTGGCAAGTAGGATCCAGGAAAACCCTCAAGCTTTGTATCAGTATGTCACGAATAAAATAATGACCAAATTAAGATTAGGGCCAATCAAGGACAGTAGTGTGAAGTTGTGTGTGTAGTCCAAGGAGATAGGACAGGCACTAAATAAATACTTGTATCAGCCTTCACAATGGAAAGACAATGCTGTTGAGGCCGATATGGAGTAAAGGCTATTACACTAGATGGGATTGAATTTCGTAAGGTGGAGATGTTAGCAATTCTAAAGAGTGTAAAAATAGATAAGTCCCCTTGGCCAGATGGGATTAATTCCAGGATCTTCTGAGAAGTTAGGGAGGAGATTACACAACCATTGGTTCGAATCTTTACATCGCCATTGTCTACAGGAATAGTGCCAGAAGACTGGACGATAGCAAATGTTGTCCCTTTGTTCAAGAAATTGAGGTGAGACAACCCTGGTAGTTATATACCAGGCTTACTTTGGTTATGGGTAAATTGTTGGAAAGGATTATACGAGATAGGATTTATTATCATCTAGAAAGGAATCATTTGATTAGGGATAGTCAACAAGGATTTGTGAAGGCTATGTCATGTTTCACAAATCTTACTGAGTTCATTGAGAAGTTGACCAAACAGGTGGATGAGGGTAAAATTAGGTATAAGGATTTCAGTCAAAAATTTGATAAGTTCCCCCATGTAAGGCTATTGCAGAAAATATGGAGAGTGTGGTGTTGGAAAATCAGAACAGATGAGGCAGCGTCCAAGGAGTAGGAGAGTCGATGTTACATTTGTAAACCCTTCATCAGGAATCAGTGTTCTGATCTCCAGCATCTGCAATCTTCACGTTCTCCTCGGATCCTGCCTGACCTGCTGTGCTTTTCCAGCAGCACACTTTCGACTCTGATTTCAAACGTCTGTCGTCTTTACTTTCTCCCAGAAAATAGAGAGACGTGGAATTGAGGATAATTTAGTGGTTTGGATCAGAAATTGGCTAGCTGAAAGAAGACAGAGGATGGTAGTTGATAGCGAATGTTCATCCTCGAGTTCAGTTGCTAGAGGTACACTGTAAAACTCTGTTTTGGGGCGACTGTTGTTTGTCGTTTTGATAATGACCTCAATGAGGGAATGGAAGGATGAGTTAGTAAATTTACGTTTCGCAATAAGGTCGGTGGAGCTGTGGGAAGTGTTGAAGGATGATGCAGCTACTGAGCTGTAATCTTTCATGTTGATTCTCCTACAAGGGGCTGAATAGCTTCCTTCTGCGAAGTACCAATTCTGAGGTACTCTGACCCACAATAAAAGCTTTAGGTGCACGGAGAGACAAGCTTGTCCAGTTAAGGATACACACTGCACAAACATCCATCATCTCTTCCTGTTCTCTGCTATGCAGCGGCCTCAAAATATCTGCCCAAACAAAATAGATTAATTCCAATTCAAGCAGTCAGGAGGACATTCACCAGAGGGGTTTGCCATCAGAGGATTTAATTAATAACAAGATTTCAGAATAACACAAAAACAAAATAATATCGCAGCCCATAATAATTGGCAGCAGAGTAAAACTTATAGTTGCAAATAGTTTCACGTTCAATATTATGTTCAGTTTTGATCACCTTGCTATAGGAAGGATGGTAATAAACTGGAACATTACAAGGATGTTGCCAGGACTCAAGGCTCTGAGTCATAGAGAGAGGTTGGATAAGCTGGGACATTTCTCTTTAGAGTGCAGCAGCCAGGGGGTGCACGAGGTGCTTCGACAGGCTAGTCATGGCCCACATTAGTTCCAGTCTCCCAGCCTGACTCGATCCCCTACAGTGGAATGTGTCCATAGCGGGTGTCATACCCCTGGAACATCTGGACAACAAGGACACCCACGTCATATTCCTGCTCATTGACTATAGGTTCACATTCAACACCATTATTCCCTTCAGACTGATCACAAAACTCCCTGACCTTAGTCTCAGCTCCGTCCTTTGAAATTGGATCCTCAGCTTTCTGACCCACAAGACAGATACACCCACGACTGTATTGCCAAAGTTTGAACGAATGCCATCTACATGTTCACTGATGACACCATCATAGTAGGACAGATATGTAATGATGGCAAGTCAAAATACAGAATGGAAATAAAGGACTTGGTGACGTGCTGCACTGAGACCAACTTCTCTTTCAACATCGGCAGAACTAACCAACTGATCAATGACTACAGAATGAAAGGAGGAGAACATGCCACCATCTACATCAATGGAACTGAAGTTGAAATGGTGGACAACGTTAAGTCCCTCGGAGTGAAGATAACTGACAGTCTGTCCTGGACTTCCCACGTAGATGTGACAGTCGAGATGGTACAACAACCCCTCTTCGTTCTCCAGCAGCTCAGGACATTTGGCATGCTCACAAGGATCCTCACCAATTTCTACAAATGCACCACTGAGAGCAAACCATCCGGGTGTATAATGGCCTGGAGTGGCAACAGCCCAGCCCAGGACAGTAAGAGAAATGACAGAAGGTTGTGTGCACAGCCCACACCATGAAGGAAACCAACCTCCTGTCCATTGACTCCATTTACACGGCATCTACATCTGGCTTTAACATAAGAACACAATGGTTTCCCAAATCCTCAGCTCAGATCTGAAGAGGGTCGCTGCTCCCAATTACCTAGAGCTGTGCGGTGGTGGGTACCTCCTGGTTTACACCTGGTGAAGGGTGGCCTTTGGCAGTCACATCAGAGGGTTTATCGTTTCCTGTTTGGGAGATTCCACCCTCCTTTCTCCCCGCAGTGCTCTGTTTCTTCTTCTGGTGATGACCCTCCGTGAGCCCATCTTTGATTAGCTTAGATTAGTTACAGTGTGGAAACTGGCCCTTCGTCCCAACACGTCCACACAGACCTACCAAAGCGCAACCCACCCAGACCCTTCCCCCTACATTTTATCCCTTTATCTAACACTATGGGCAATTTAGCATGGCCAATTCACCGAAACTGCATATTCTTGGATTGTGGGACGAAACCGGAGCACGCGGAGGAAACCCACGCAGATACGGGGAGAACGTGCAAACTCCACACACAAAGTCGCCTGAGGTGGGAATTGAACCCGGGTCCCTCACGCTGGGAGGCAGCAGTGCTAACCACTGTGCCACCGTGCCGCACATCTTCACCATCCGAAGAGCTGCCTGTATCCTCACCGTGCAGCTGTCACTTCCCCCTTTGGTAGGAGGTGCTGCCTCCGCACAGATGGCCAGAGGTGGCGGATGCTCGTCTTGGGTAGGCCTTGTACACGTGGTCTGCCTCGCCACACAGATTATCGTTCTTGGCGGCTTTGCATTCCTTGGTCAGGTGACCCTCCTGTTTGCAGTTCCGACAGTGACCTTACAGTCAGACGTAATGTGGCCTGACCTCCCGCAGGTTTGGCACACTTTCGGCTGGGCTGCGTATGTCAGGTCCTCTCTGCCCCCTCCAATTGCAAAGCTGGAGGTTGGATGGATGATGTTCCAATGGCATTGACCGTCAGGATTATCTTGACCTGCCGCTTGCTGGCTCAAATCCTGAAAGGGTCGACCACATCAGTGCTTTCTGCCTCAACCTGGACGTATCTTCTCAGGAAGGTGAGGACAGCAGCTGCTGAGACGTGGGGGCTGTACATATGAATCAGAACACCCCTGCTCTGTGCAGGACGTTCACCCAACAGGATCGCTGGCAAGGTGGTGAACAGAGGCTCCCTTTCCTTCTCCTTGAAGACCTTCAGGAGCTGCTAGTAGTGCTACACGCCACTGAAGGTCACATCAAATTAGCTTTCCCCAGGAAAATCCTGCACGCAGCACACATTGGCTGTTTTTATTTCAAAAGTATACTTTATTCATAAAATAATTTGATGGTCTGTACAGTTGGTCATGCCATACATATGTAAACATTTACATGCAGAGATCAGAATTTATCAGTTTTATATACAGGTCTATGTCCATATATTTAGCTGCGGCATCAGCAGAGCCCAAATGACTGCATGGGCTCCGTGTTCTTCTTAGACAGGCAGGTGTTACATGGTGGTCTTTCCCCACCGCGCCTTGATGGCAGCTGCCCCAAGCTTCAGTGCATCCCTCAACACGTAGTCCTGGTCTTGGAATGTGCCAGTCTGCAACACTCAGTCGGGGTCAACTCCTTCAGCTGGAAGATCAAAAGGTTTCAGACCAGAGAGTTAATGATCCTCTAAGCACAGTTGATGTTTGTCTCGGTGTGCATCCCGGGGAACAGACCGTAGAGCACAGAGTCCCGTGTCACGGCGCTGCTCGGGACAAACACCACTGCATTCCTCTCCTTCTGCGTAGGCACATTCTAGAAGGAGGTGTGTGACAGTCTCGCCTCGCCACCCCAACACTGCAGCCACTTCGAGGGCAGCGTGCGGTGCAGCTGAGAGTCAGGGCGTGCATAAAGGATCTCACAGGCAGAGCCCTTCTCACCACCAACCAAGCCATGTCTTGGTGCTTGTTGGAAAGTTTGGCGATGTAACATTCTGCCAAATGGCTTTGACAGTCTGCTCAGGGAACCGCTCAATAGGATCCACCCTCTCCTTTTCCCGAAGGGTGTCAAGGACACTACGTGCTGACCATTTCCTGATGGACTTGTGGTCAAAGGTGATTTTCTTCATAAACTTCTCCACGAAGGACAGGTGATACGGAACGTCCAACTACTCGGAACGATCCACGGCAGCGAGGCCAGGTCCATCCTTCACAACACCGGGGACAGGTAGAACCTCAGTGTCCAGTGACACTTGGTGTTTGCGTACCGGGGATCCACGCACAGCTTGATGCAGCCAAACGCAAAGGTGGCCATCAGGGTGAGGGTGGCATTGGATGTATTTCTCCCCCATTACCCAGATCTTTGTACAGCGGTTCCCTTCGGAACCGGTCCATCTTTGACCTCCATATAAATTGGATGTGACTGCAGCTGCACAGGTTCAAGGAATAGGTCAGACTTGTGTCACATATAACAGCAATGATAGTGCCTCACACCTGATGACCAGGTTTTTTCCCGCGATGGAGAGCGACCGTAGCTTCTATCTACCCAGTTTCTGCCGCACTTTGCTAATATGCTCCTCCCTAGACTTGGCACACGCCCCAGCCCTCTCGAACCAAATACCCAGCACCTTCAGGTGGTCGGTCCTGACGGTGAAGGGGATTGAGGATTGGTCAGCCCAGTTCCTGAAGAGCATGGCCTCGCTCTTACCTCGGTTTACCTTGGCCCCTGAGGCCCATTCGAACTGGTCACATATGCACATGAGTCTGCGCACAGACAGCAGATCCGAGCAGAAAACGGCGACGACATCCATCTACAAGGAGGCCTTAAACTGCAGGGCCCTGCTGCCAGGAATAGTCACCCCTCTCAGGCTCGCATCCTTCCTGATGGACTCAGCAAATGTCTCTATGCAGCACACAAACAAGGCAGGAGAGAGAGGTCAGCCCTGCCTGACTCCAGATCTGACAGGGAAACTCTCTGATTCCCACCCATCGATTGAGACTGCACTGACAAGGTTGGTGTAGAGCAGTCTGATCCAATGCAGATTCCCTCCCCAAAGCCCATTTTGGAGAGAGCATCGCTCATATACCTGTATGATATTCTGTCAAAGGCTTTCTCCTGGTCCAGGCTGACCAGGCAGGTGTCCAATCCTCTGTTCTGCACATAGGCAATCGTATCCCTGAGGAGTGCGAGATTCTCAGTGATCTTCCTGCCCGGCACAGCACAGGTTTGGCCAGGGTGAATCACCGACCTCAGAGCAGACCTGACCCGGTTTGCAATTACCTTTGACAGAATTTTGTAATCCACATTCAACAGTGAGATTGGTCTCCAATTTTTGAGTTCCTCCCTCTCCCCTTTCCGCTTGTAGATGAGGGTGATGATGCCTTTCCTCATGGATTCACTCATGGTACCTGCACGCAGCACATGTCAGCTGCTCCAAACCCGCTGCCCTAGAAGAAAATCATCTTCACAAAGACCATCTGATCGACAGGTGTACGATCCTCCACCTTCTTCACAGTCACCCTGATTGCATTGCGAATGCCCTGGCCTGGGCTGCGGGCGGCTGCTGAGGCCATAGCTGCTCAATTGGTTGGTCCCTGAATTTCCGTTAGATCGAAGCCAGCATGAAGATCCACAAAGAGCAGGGCAGCACAACCAAACGATCCATCAATATCCAATCGCGATCCAGCGATGATCTCGACGAGCTGTGATGATTCGCAACTCGACATCCGTCCTGATATGAACAGACCCTTGATCTTAGCCAAAACAGACTTTACTAAAAATCTTGATGAAAATCCAACTTCTGTTCCTCTATTGCTTTTCTGTAAATAATCCACCAGTCAGATTCTCAAATATGTTTCCCATTTCACTAATGTGTGTTGATTTTTTTTCTATGCCCATTATTTTCAGTTCCAATAATTTCCCCGAATTAGTTTATTTACTAATGTAATACTATATCCTTTTCTCCTCAGTCTCAGGTTTTCTCCTATTGCTGGGAAGGCTTTGTTTATGCCTTTTTCTGTGAAGACAGAAGTGAAGTAGTTGTGTCATGTTTCTCTGTTCTCCATTCTCCATTCCCTGGTTTCTGACTGTAAGGAAGCTGACACTTTGACTAAAAAGAACAGCTGTTGTCTAATCCCTCTGTCCATGCCCCTTGTAATCTTAAACTTGAATTAACTACCCATTCAACTTTCTCTGCTCCAATGGAAACAACCCGAGTTTATCCAGCCCCTCTCCACAGCTCATATGTTCCATCCCAGGGAACATCTCAGTGAAGTTCCTCTGCACCTTATCCAATATAATCACATCATTCCTGTAATGTGTTCCCATAACTGCACACAGTATTTAATTTGGCATTACTGATGTGCTATATATCTCTTATAGTCTTTGGGTCAACGATCAAAGGCTACTGTCCTGCTTAACTCATTAACGATCATATCCAGTCACGTTCAAAGATTTGTTGAGAAGCACCCACTGAGATTCCTGGTGTGCAGCCATCCATTGAATTCTCCACTGTTCTTCCAAAGTGCATTACCTCATATTTATCAGGGTTACATTCCATCTGCCATTGATCGTTTTCATCTGACCAATCCACCAGTATCTACCTGTAACAAAAGGCCGTCCTCCTCACTCCCAACCACCTGGTCAATCTTTGTTTCCAACACATACTTGCTAATCACACTCCCCCTACCCACTTCACATTCACATCACTTATGGTTACCACGAATAATAAGGGACACAACACTGATATCTGCGGTACACCAGACACACAAACAGCCTTCTAACACGAACTTGCATTTGGATGCAACTTAGCAAGTCACTTATAGGTCCTACCTGTTCCCTGGTTATTCTGTTCCAGATGACATACCTGTAGAATATCTGGGGATTCGCACCAATCTTGCTCTGCCAGCAGGTTTCCATGGCCCTGCATGCGTCAGTCTCCTCTTAGTGAAGAATTTCATCCTTATTGCGCTCTTAAATGCCCTGTCCATTAACCTGCCATTATTTTCCTTAAATGTAGAGTAGACAGCCAGAGAAACATTCTGTTTATTTCCACCTTGTCACATGTTTCGTAGAAATTCCAAATTTGATTGTGATCACCTCTTGTTCTTTGAAACTGGGGAGGTTACAAGATAAGTCCCCCCCATCAGAAAATCTTATCATCTGAGGGATTAATCTGGAGAATGTCCATTGCACGTCCTCTGTCATATACTCTTTCTTATATTGGGTCACCAACACTGTACACAATTGTCAAAGTATACTCTCAACAACACTCTATGCAATATGCTTCATGATGTCTCTACAGCTATATTCAGATTGCCTTAAATGAAGGCCAACCTAACTTTAACTTTCCAATTACAAGTATTCCTCCAAATACTATTCACGTTAATTGCATTTACGAACTCACTGTGTGAGTTTTTACAGAAATACTTCTGAAAATCCAAATGCTCCACTTCCACTGGTTGTCCATTGCCTATCCTGCAAGAAACAACTTCAAACAATTCCGAAGTTTGTCAGGTATGATTTCTCTGTCAGAAATAAATAGTGATTCTCTGCAATGTTGCTATTCATTTCTGAATGCCCAATATCATCTTATATAGTAGATTCCAACTGTTTCCTTGTTGATATCTAATTAATTGGTTTGCAGTCATCTGCATTATCTCTTCTTGCCTGCGTCTATAGTTGGATCATATTTACGACCGTCCAGTTATCTACTTATAGCCTTTGCATAATCTACAGGAAAATAAAACAGAGTCACCGAGAGTTCAATTAATGTGCTGTTTTATTTCTGACATTTTGAGATGAAGTATATCTGGCCCATCAGACTTAGCAATGATCAATCTAGCTTCACTTTCAAATACTACCTTGTTGCTGATACGCATTGACTTTATGTCTTTAGTTCCACAAGTCCCAATTGACCACCTGCTATACCTCAGAGATTTGCTGGAGCTTTCTCCTTGAAGACAGATGTGAAGTAACTGGGTCATTTATCTGCCCTTTTCCTTTTTTCCCCACAATAAATTCCCCTATACCTGACAAATTTCCACACTGGAACTTGCTTTTGTTTTCTTTAGTATACGGATCGTAGATGTAAGCAGTCTGTGTGTTTCCCGTTTGTTTGTATTCATGTTTTTTTTGATTTCCTTAACACTTTCTCCTTCCTTATTTTCGGAGAAGTAAATCTCTCCGAATGTTCAGGTTTCCACAATATCTGGAATTCTCCTGAACCTATTTCCTTTGATTTAACGCAATTTTAAATTTCTTACATTAACCATCATTGAGTCATCTTCCCTTTGTTTGGTGTTTATAACTTAGTGATATGTATGTATGTTTCAGACATTACAGTATTTCTATCAATAACAAAAATTATTTGGCTCACACAAAATGTAATATTGTATTTTTCCAATTCACTTGACCCTCTCGTTTCCGTGCTTCCATGATATTTGAGTGTAATGTTCAAATGTTGTATATTGCATGCAGACGCCATGTAAAATTCAACATTTTCATGTCACAATTCCTCAAAAGCTGCTTAAGAGCAAGATTATTAATTAGCCCTTGTGACTACACAACGTCGGAAATGACCTGCTCTCTAGTTTGATTTACAACATACTCTTCAACCTACCTCATATACACTTGTGAAATTTATTTTTCACAGCATTAGCGATCATTTTGTTAACGCAGTTTTGATGCAATTTTAGATCATCCAGTATTCTGCAACACTGACAATATTTGCGTACCTAATTTCCAGAGCCTAGGATGCTCAAAATTTCCACAACAGTTTTAGTTTAGATATGCAAGGCACCAATGTGTGTTCCTCCTTGTTGTTTACAAGATCGTCGCAAACTGATTCTGAAGAAGCTGAGGGATGTGATCTGTGGTGTTATTAGTGACAGACGTGGACAAGACATTGGGGAGGCTCGCCCCTATGCTGAGATGATCCGAAGAAATGCCCATCAATTCAGGACAAAAATCAATAAACTTCCCCGCTCTGCCAGGGCAAGTGTATCTGTATTCTGTCTTCTCCATCTCACTCACTGTATATCTGCTATATTCCTGATGAAGGGCTTTTGTCTGAAACGTCAATTTTCCTGCTCCTCGGATGCTGCCTGAGCTCCTGTGCTTTTCCAGTTCCACTCTGATGGAAATCTTTTTTCCAGCATCGACAGTCCTCAATATTGCCATATCTGTTACAGCACCTAGCCCCGAACAAGGCTCTTGCTCCACCACTCTCACGATTGCATGCAACACTCTCTTTCCTTCACCCTCACTGTCACTGAATGCAAATTGAGTTTGAATTTATAGTTTTACCAACATCGAACCAGTAAGACGATTTAAAAATGCGGACATTTTGAAAATTGGAGAGAGAGAAAATGCCATCGAGACGGAAGAAGCCTGTGGATCAACCATCTTACTCTGGAAGACATTAGGAAATATTCTCTATCAAAGATATTTGTTCATATGAAACTTATTCACAGTAAACAGAAATTTGACGATCCAGAGAATTCAACAGCCGGAAGAGTGACGTCACAGAGGATAGCTATGGTTGTGCAGTTTTGAATTAAGTTGATGTAATCTTCATCAGTGTTATTGAAACAGCATAATCTTATTGAGTTGGAGTCAGATAATAAGCAATTGTTGGGCGAATTAGATTTGTGAATAGTTGTTGTCTAACGTTCAATTTTAGAGTTATAAAAAATTAAATTGACTTTATTTTATTTAAATAGTGAAATGTGGGAGTTTTCTGTCACTCATATTCTAATAGACTACGAGGTGAGGTGAGCTTTCTGGGGCGTTCACTTTTTTTAACAAAGGGGTTCACCACAATGTTGTAACACTCGCAAAGACCAACACAGAGCAACGAAAAAATAAATAAGGAGTTAGAAAATTAAATATGAGAGTAAGTAAGCCAATCATGTACAGAAAGATTGTAAGAGCTTGTTTCAATGCATAACAGGCAAACGAGAGGCAAAAATGTGTATTTGATCGCTAGAAATTGACACGAGAGGGATAGTAGTGTGGAATGAGGAAATGGCTGAGGAGCTGAATAATTACTTCGCATAAGTCTTCACGGTGGAAGACACGAGTAATATCCCAAAAATTGAAAAGAATGAATGGTCAGAGCTAGGAATGGTGGCCATCACCATTGAGAAAGAGCTGGGAAATACTGAATGGCCTGACGGTAAGTAAATCACCTGGACCAGATGGACTCCAATCCAGAGTTCTAAAGCAGATAGCTGATGACACAGTGAAGACATTGGTAGTGAACTTTCAGGAGTCACGCGAATCAGGGAGATTGCCAAAGGACTGGAAAATCGCTAACGTGATACCCCTGTTTAAAAAGGGAGTAAAGCAAAATGCGGAAACTTACAGATTAACTAATCTAAACTTGGCTGTGTGTAAGATCCTGGAATCCACAGTGAAGGATGAGATTTCTTAATACTTGGAGGTGAATGGTAAAGTAGGACAAAGTTAGCACGTTTTCATCAAGGGGAGGTCATGCCTGGAAAATCTGTTTGATAACCTTGAGGACGTAATGAACAGCTTAGAACAAGAAAAGCCAATGGATGTCATCCACCTGGACTTCCAGAAGGTCTTTGCCAATGTGCCGACAGGAGGCTACCGATCAGGCAAGGGCCAATTGTTTTAGAGGCAAGGTGCTAGTCTGGATAGAAGTTTGGCTGTCTTGCAGGAAGCAAAGAGTTCGATAAAAGTGTCCTTCTCAGGTTGACAATCGGTGACAAGTGGTGTTCCATAAGGCTCAGTGTTGGAACCACAAGTTTTCACTTTATACATTAACGATCCAGATGAATGAACTGAAGACATTCTGGCTACATTTGAAGATGATACAATGATAGGTGTAGGGACAGGTCGGCTCAAGAAGGATATGGACAGGTTAGAATAATGGGCAAAGAAGTGGTAAATGCAATACAAAGTGGGAAATTGTGGGAACATGCACTTTGGTTGGAAGAATACAAACATGGACTACTTTCTAAATGGGGAGAAAATTCAGATGTCTGGAGTGCAAAGGGACTTGGGATTTCTACGCCAAGATTCTCTCAACGTAAACTTGCAGGTTGATCAGTAGTTAGGAAGGCAAATGCAATGTTGGCATTTATTTTGAAAGCATTTGAATGTTAAAGCAGGGACGTACTTCTGAGGCTCTATAAAGCTCTTGTCAGACCATATTTGGAGTATTGTGCGTTGTTTTGAGCCCCATATCTCTGGAAGGATGTGCTGGCCTTGGAATGGGTTCAGAGGACGTTCATGAAAATAGTCCCAGGAATGAAAAGCTTAACATATGAGAACGTTTGAGGACGCTGGGTCTGCTCTCGATGGCGTTCAGAAGGATGAGGGAGATCTAATTGAAGAATACAGAATACTGACTAGCCTGGACAGTGTGGATGTTGAGAAGACTTCCATTGGTAGGAGACTCTAAGACCCAAGGACACAGCCTTTGAGTAAAGGGAAAACCATTTAGAATGGAGATAAGGAGAAATGTCTTCAGCCAGAGACTGGAGAATCAATGGAATTCATTTTCACAGAAGGCAGTGGAGATCAGGTCATTGAGTATATTTAAGACAGAGATAGATAGGTTCCTGAGTATCAACGAGATCAAGGGTTACAGGGAGAAAGCAGGAGAATGTGGATGCGCAACTTGTCAGGCATAATTGAATGGTGGATCAGACTCGATGGGCTGAATGACCTAATTTCTGTTCCTATGTCCGATGATATTATGGTTGTAAGCCGCAGCCGATTGCTACCTCTCTATCATTTTGACCCTCCGGACAGCAAAGTGCGAGAGTAAAAAATCCCTGAGTCATCTTTACCAAACATGGAGGATTCCTGTTGAGGATTTATGGGAATCGCTCCACTGCTCGAAGGAAAGGAAATTCTGCCAAATCCAACTGTTCCTGGAAGACGTTTCATATCTGAAGTTTCTTTGGGTAGAATAATATCCGAGACAGAATAGCAGTTGGGACACATTATCACTTTTCCATTTGATATGAGTTCGACTACTATGCAACTCTGAAAACCTTCCCTTATTCTATTTCGTCTTAAGACCTGTACATTTGTGTATGCGTCTGTACGTGTGTGTCTCTGTCTCACATTTTTCGGGAAAATGACCTAGGTTACACTTCAAATCTGTTGTAACCAGTGGAGAAGTGGGGCTGGTAAAGGAAACATTGACCTTCCAACAGTGGTCAGAGTAGGAATGAGAAATTCTCATGGGGCTGTTCAAATGGGAATTATTTTCCCCCGAAGTTTCATCCCAAAATGGCAGCTCATCACCACCACTTCCAGCGTAATTACACATGGTCCATAAATGTTGGCCTATCAACAACAGACACATTCAATGAACAAATCAAAAATGATAAACTGCAGCAGAATTAATTGGATAGGAACAAGACTGATAGATAAATGTCTGGTGCCTTCCAGAATTGTGTGGCCTGTGCACATTGACTTTGTGCAGTTCCCTGGCATTTATTCAAAGTTGAGTTTATTCAACAGTTGACAGACATGTGAATGGAGAAAAATTGTGGACAGACAGAAAAGTGTTGCGGAGACCACAATCAGATCAGTCATGACCTTACCGTCTGTTCGAACAATGACAAAGTGTCGAATGACCCACTCCTGCTCCTCAGTCATATGTACTATGTTCCACTCATTCCTTACAACCACTCTGAACAGGAGCAGATAGAGACCACTTACTCCAAATACCTGGTCCGCAGTAACACAGGATACCATTCAGTCATTAACACTGCGTGGTTTGGTGTGGATTGAAAAATGTGATGGCAAATCCAGGCTGGTTACGAAAGAGGCCTCCCATCTCTTTACAGAGTGTCTCCTCACTGAAACTGGGGTTTCATTTGTTGGTCATGTTGTAGATCCAGATTCACTGTGAATATCTGGCCCATTTCCCTCCCACAGATGGCTCAAAGAATACATATCTCTCAATGTCCTCAACATTCAATAACAGCACTTCCAGGAAAATTGCAACCATTCACTTTCCAAAAACAGAATACAAGAACATAAGAAACAGGAGTAGGTAATTCGGATGCCCATGCCATTATGTGATCATGTCTCACCGACTGTTGGCATTAACTCCATTTTAATGGCCAATTCTTCACACCCTTCAGCACTCTGACAGGTCAAAAATCAATCTATCTCCTCGTTAAATACTTGCAGTGATCTAGCTCCCTTAACTTTCTAGAGCTGAGAATTGCTGACATTCACTACCCTCAATGAGAAGAAAACACTCTCCAGACAGATACCATCCTATTAACATTAACAAATGGGGTTAACTGATCTGCTCAGGTTTGAGGGATTGAGCCGGATATCAAAGCAGGATTTGATTGAAGATTTTATCCTCAGAGAGAATTAAATATCCAGAATCATACATCCCGAGTAAAATAAAAAAAAACACAAGTCATGAAATTTATCATCTTCTCAGTGTCTGTGTAGAACATAACGAGTGATTGTCCATCTATATCAAATTTCAATGCAATGACCTCTTATTCTCTGACAGTGCTACAGATTAACCTACACTCACTCTTCTTTTACCATCAACCCAGGGATTACTCTGGTGAAATTCCTTTGCACTGTCTCCGTTGCAATGAGATCATTCCTTTTAAAGGAGAGAAAATCTATCCACAGTACCCAAATACTGCCTCAACAACAATCTCAGCGATGATCATAATAATTCTTTTCCCTCACTTACCGGTCTCCATTTCTTTATTATGATGTAAAACCCCATTCCGTCTCTATGCACTGCCACTGATGAGGAATTTAAAAGTTTCTTATATTTGTATGTCAGCATCATTAAAGCCAGCAGCAGAGGTGCCCGTGGAGATGCCCATCACTCTTGGGGATAGACTCAGTCAGAAAGATTTGACTTGATATAGGGAATGGTCACCTACCTGAATGGAAATGATAGTAGGAATAAAGAAAACAGGCACAGGAAGAGAGCTAAATTTACCTTTGTTCTTCTCTCACGGGATGTGTGCAGCCTTGGCCAGGCCAGCATGTTATAAGGATCTTGAACTGAGTGACTGGTTCAACTGTTGCACAGGACAGTAAAGAATAAAACAAATTGCTGTGAGTTTGCACAGACCTGACTGGGGAAGGATAACCCATTGATTTCTTTGAAGGACATGATGCAAGCAGATGGGCTTTTTCTCACAAATGATAATAGTTTCATTTCAATTACAATAATTTCCTTCATGAGATAGCAACAGATTATTTTTCTGTACCTCTAGATTATGTGCAATGTCTTAAGCAGCATGCAGTGCCTGTCTGACTGACAGATTCTGTACAGTGAACAAGTTCAACATACACAAGTGCAATTATTCTGTAATTAACATTGGTCAGAAGGGACTTGATAACATGTGTCCAGATTGAACAAAGACACAATTGATGGTTTATTCAGAAGATGCATTGAGGCGGAGGAGGAGACGGGGATATCATGATGGTGGGATTGGACAGTATTCGTGAGTGGGGAGGATATGGGAATGTATATCTGTGCAGGGCGAGAAGGATTATGGAATTTGAGAACAGTCTGGTTCTCCTCGCATATTGGTGAGTAATTTGTCATGAGTAATTTGCTCGATACAATTTTGTGAAATGGAATATTTCATTGGAGCTGAAAATGTTGTGTTCCACCTTTCTAAATTTTAAATTATATGGGCACTCATTCAGTATAACCTGGCTTAATGAGCAGATAGAATGTCTTACCAGAAACACCAACTATAGCAAGGATGGGATAGTAACCAGCTTGAATAACCAGCAGAAGATTATAGATCCACCAAGCTAATGATATCCCAGGCTGGGAAATTTGTAAAGACCAGAGGATAAACTCATGTCCATTGTTGGAACATTCCAGTCTAATGTTCTCAGATTATGATCTCTCCTCCCCCTCTCTCTGGAGTAGCTGATTCCTGTTAGTGCTGTCGGTGAGCTCCTGCTCATACTATCGTATAACACATAGAACCGAATCCTAAATTAATAGAAGAGGCAAATCCTCCCATGGCACATTTAGGATCCACGGAGACTGACATCAATAACATTCGCTGAGCTAATGGTTCCAGTTAACCCGTTTCAATTCAATACTATCTTATTAAAATTCAAAATAACGATTAATATTTACACATTCTGATAGGGATATGTGAAGGTGACTGGGGGAACGAATGTTGAGGCTTGTAGGTCAATTCAATTCAATCTGCCTTCGATATGGGAGTAATACTGGAGATTTATCAGAACTTGAATTTCATTCCTTATTTATAAATGGAAGCATACATCCTGTACCTGCTGCTCAGGCATTACAACATCAATAAAACATTGAGCGAAGTTCTATCGTTCACATTCGTGAAGAAAATATCCCTTAGACTATGGGCGTTTACAAAAGACAATGACATTATGTTAACAGAGAATTATAGGTAAGAGACAATGGGGACTGCAAATGCTGGAGAATTCTGTGTAGATAAAGTGTGGTGGTGGAAAGGCACGGCTGGACATCCAACAACCGAGGAGCAAGAGAGTCAACTTTTCAGTCAGGAGCCTTCTTCATGACTGGGGAGGGGGAAGAGGGCTGAGAGAAAATGGGTGGTGGGGTGAGGCTGGGGAAAGGTAGGTGACACGAGGATGAAGGTGGGAGGCGATAGTGATAGGTCTCTGGGAAGTTTGGAGCGGCCGGTGGGAAGGAACATGGACAGGTAGGTCACCTCGAGAGGGCGGATCTGAGTTGGAGAGTTGGATTTGGGATCTAGGTGGGTGAGGGTGGTTTGGAAACTGGTCAATTCAATGTTCATGTCTTGTGTTTGTAGGTTCCCGAGGCAGAAGATGAAGTGTTCATGTTAACAAGCTGGTAAATCTCTTCCCAACCCTCTCCAGCATAATAATATCCCTCCTATAACATAACGACTAGAATTGCACACAGTACAACAGAAAAGGCTTCATCAGTGTTCTGCACAACCTCAGCATTACTTCTCAACATCTCATCTGAAAGTTCTGAGCAATGAAGTAACCTTAAACACCCTGCAGAACAAACTTCAACGAATTATACCTGCGCCCCGGATCCCTCTTTTCAACACAGCTCCCAAAGCCCAGCATTAATTGTACAAACACTCCCCTTGTTTGATTTACCAAAATGCAATACCTTGCATGTATCCAAGTTAAACTCCATCTGCCACACATCAGCCAAGTGAGTGATATCACTACCCCCTCTACATTCCCCCTTTGGATTAAAATGACACTCCCCTTACCATTAGGTCCACAAACAACAGCCTTGACTTTCCCTAAGATGCAGAGCTTGGTTTGCCTTGCGCAGGCTGAGGGAGGTGTGGGTAAGGAGAAGCTGGATAGTGAACAGTTATCTTGTATGACATCATGATTTTAGGAAGGAGAAAGCCACATGTTAGAGATTTGAAATAGTAACCGGTGTTTTGGGCCCAGAATTGTGCTCTTTCCTCGTCTCTGGTGTTCAGTATTGATATCTACTCGAGATCCTTCATAGTGCAGAGTGCGTTTGCAGGATTTCTTTCCCTGATATAGTACACTACTGATAACAGCCATTTAAACCGGAAATCATAGCCAAGCAATAAAGATGTTCATAGTTTATCTCAATGGCACAGCGAATGCACTCAA
Organism: Hemiscyllium ocellatum; assembly: GCF_020745735.1. NCBI lineage: Eukaryota > Metazoa > Chordata > Chondrichthyes > Orectolobiformes > Hemiscylliidae > Hemiscyllium > Hemiscyllium ocellatum. The sequence continues at coordinate 82,546,212 of NC_083417.1, forward strand.
CATCCTATAGTTGAGGCTGATAACTTGTACTTTCTTAAAATGAGAAATGTCCCCTGTATAATTTGGTAATGTTAACCAGAATTTAATAAATCCATACACTTAAAAAATACACAAAATCTGGGCATGGTTTAGGTCTTGTGTAGTGGGTTGTGTCCACGTTTCTGAGCTGGAACTCAGAGTTCGATTCCAGTTCGTGAACGTGTGGTAGTGCCCATATCTCTGGAGAAAGTGGTGTGTATTCATGTCCTGTGGAGGTGTATCACAGCATGTTACAACAGGCTGAAGAAAAAACACACAGGAGCACCACGTATCAGCTTTAGGGGATAATGCTGAATGATAGTAGTGACCCTATCACTGTGCCGTAAATTCTAGTTTCAACTCCCACAGAGCTGTTTCACAATATATCTGAACAAGTTGATTAAACTTTTTTGGAATCGTGCCTTGATGGAGAAGGAAGAGATACGACTACTGAATTTGAGAATTTAGACTCAGGATGACTGAAAGCACAGCCATCGCCTTGATTGGAGTAACATTTACACTTTCTAGAGGTTTATAAAATTATGAAGGGCATGGATAGGGTGAGTGGTCAAGGTTCCTTCCCCCCAAGGTAGGACAGTCTAAAACTAGAATTTATATATTTAAGGTGGGAAGAGAAATATTTGAAAGACAATGAAGAGCAACTTTTTTTTGCTGCAGAGGGTGGTGCTTCTATGGAATAAGCTGCCAGAGAAATTGGTGGAGGCTGGAACAATTACAGCATTTAAAGGGCAACTGGGTGGCTTTATGATTAGTGGGACATGGGCCAAATGCTGGCAAATGGGAGCGGATTAATTTCGAATATTTGGATGGCATGAACGAGTTGAAGAGTCTGTTTCCCTGTTGCACATCTCTATGAATCATTGATTTAATTAATGAATATCTCTTTGTAATCTTCAGTTGTTCTTCATTATACAAACACCTTTTACTGTCACCCAAACTCGATGTCATCCACAAATTTGCGAAATACGCCTTGTTTAACTCTTATCTAAATCATTTGTATAGATGACAAACAAAAGTGGACCCAACAATTTTGCCTCTGGATCATCACTGCCCACAGGCTTCCAGTTCAAAAAACAACCATCCACCACCACCCTGTCTCCTGCCATTAAACAATATACACAGAAGCACACACGCAATCACACATACATACAGAGACACTTTTGCAACCATGTCTTTATGACAAAGGTTAGATTAAAACCACGATCAAGAGTTACAGTGAGAAGGCGGGGAAATTGTGTTGAAAAACACACCAGACAGGATCAAACTGCAAAGTAGACCTGTTGGGCCAAATGGCCTAATTCTAATTTCCTATCTCTGTGGCCTTAAGGTGTCAGAATTATCTTCCAATGGTTCAGTAGAAGCTAAGTTTGATAAATACATGACTGAACAGTCAATGGGGTTGTGGGATAGGTTTGAGGGGCTGAATGGTATATGCTTGTTCCTATTTGCTGTGCCCTTGTTTGTGAATAGAGGAGGTGACTTGCTGTGAGGTTAACACAGTTTAAAATGAAAGGGGTCTCCCATTTCCATTTGAGATAACGTTGTTCCTTTCTCCTTTAGATTTTGCGATCTGTGGCGTTCTCATCTCCCGGGAACAGTGAAGTCTGGGTCATTGAGGTTGTTCAAGGCTGACCTTGACGGATCTTTGATGGACAGGGGAGGGAATGTTTATTGGGAGCAGACAGGAGAGGGAGTGGTCAGCTACAGTCAGACCAGCCGTGATGTTTCTAAATTAAGCAACAGGCTGGAGGGTCCGAATGGCAAACTGCTGCTCCTAACTCACACGTTGTTCGGTCAATTTACCCTCAAGACTGTGACAGAGGGAGAGAATGATTCCATTCAGCTAGTCAGCATCGTGACAACGCAGCGGGAGAAGGCCATAATGCCCATCCATGGGAATAGATAAGAATAGAATGAGGCAGTCAAGTAAAATACACAGCATAGGAGGACGCCATATAACCATCCCAGGCTGTTATGCAGGAGCAGGGGCACCCTCTGTAGCTGTCAGGAAATACAGAGTAGAGATCATTATTCATATTGTGTTTGGAAAGCTGTAACTAGTAGAATCCTTCAGGGATCTATGTGAGGTCATCAAAAATTACAAACCATACAAATAAATTGGATGAAGAGGATGGAGCTCAGTTTACTCATGCTCCAGGATAGCCATTCAATAAGATGTCAAATGGAGACAGACCGTCTGAAATGGGACACAGACAGCGGGAGGGCAGAACGTCTGGAATGGGGGTGAGACGGGGGAGGGCAGAGCGTCTGCAACGGGACACAGCCGGGGAGGGCAGAGCGTCTGCAATGGGATAGAGACAGGGGGCGGGCAGAGAGTCTGCAATGGGTTCCAGACAGGGGAGGGCAGAACATCTGAAATGAGATACAGACATAGGAGGGCAGACCGCCTCCAATGAAATACAGAGAGGGGAGGGCAGGACGTCTGCAATGGGATAGATACAGGGAGAGGGCAGAGCGTCTCCAAAGGGATGCAGACACGGGAGGGAAGAGCGTCTGCAATGGGATACAGACAAGGGGAGGACAGAGCATCTGCAGTGGGAGACAAACAGGGGAGGGCAGAGCATCTGCAAAGGGTTTTGACATTGGAGGGCATAGCATCTGCAATAGGAGACAGACAGGTGAGGGCAGTGAGTCTGCAATCGGATATAGACGTTGGAGGGCCTAGCATCTACAATGGGAGACAGACAGGTGAGGGCAGACCATCTGCAACGGGAGACAAATAGGGGAGGACAGAGCGTCTGCAATGTGATACAGACATTGGAGGTCATAGCGTCTGCAATGAGAGACAGACGGGGAGGGCAGAGAGTCTGCAGTGGGATGCAGATAGTGGAAGGCAGAGCATCTGCAATGGGGTACAGATAGGGGAGGGGCAGAGTGTCTGCAACGGGACACAGACAGGGAGAGGGCAGAGAGTCTGCAATGGGATACAGACGGAGAGGGCAGAGCGTTTGCAATGGGATACAGACAGGAGGAGGGCAGAGCATGTGCATTAGGATACAGACAAGGGGAGGGCTGAGCATCTGCAATGAGATACAGACAGTGGGTGGCAGAGAGTATACAATGGGATACCTTCAGAGGTACGGCAGCGCGTCTGCAATGGGATACAGAGAGGGGGAGATGGGTGTATCTGCAATGGCATCGAGACAGAAGACGGCTGTGAGCAAACCTTCAGCAAAAACAAAATCAGTGCAATGTAGGTGATGGGAACTTTTTGTTTCATGGAAAAGACAAAACAGCAGAAAATTATTTAAAGGCAGGGAGAATGCAGAACTCAGTGTTACAGAGGGATTTGTGTTCTTCGTACATGAATCACATCATATTACTCTGAAGATGTTGCAAGTGATTTGGAAGGGAAATGGAATGATTCTGTTTCGTGCAAGGGGTGTTGGGTATGATCTAAGCCATGTTTTTGCATCAGTGCAGGGCATTGCTGAGATCACATCTGATGTACTATGTGTAGTTATAATTGCCTAAACTGAAAAAAAAGGTTTAGAAACATTTCAAAGATGTTGCCCTTCACTCGTTCTTGGGATGAAGGCATTCTGTTATGAAGAATTAACAGTTCATACTGAGAATGAAAGATGTTTTATTGGCCATATAAGATCTTGAGAAGAGTGTAGTTGGTGAATAACGGATGGATATTTCTTCTTCCGTGGGAAAATAAAACTGGGGAAATACTTTTAGAATAAGTCAGGTTCAAAGGAAAGGTTATTGGACAGAAAATTTGAACTGTGAATTCTCTTCCTACATGCTGACAGACAGGCTGAGCTTTTCCAGCAATTACTGTATATGTTTAAGAATATTAATTTTAACACAGATATTGGAAAGGCATGAAACACTTATTTTTACATTTTGCAAGCACTAATTAACAAATCTTCAAAACAAGTAGGACCATTTATTCTTAATGAATTGATTCTGCAATAACACACTGACCTAAATTCGAGAATGTGATGGAGTCATATAGATCGGACAATGTTCAAGAAGAGCTCACAGAGTCCAGTGTAGGACTGCTAACGTTACTGATTTAACTTACAGATGGAAAATGTAGCCGCACTGTGGAGGAACATTCTATTGCTCCTTTCTGTTTCCCTGTCGCTCATCACAGCAATGTGTGGGAGGGAAAAAAAACAGTCGCCTTTCCCACTAATGGAGGATTCCTGATGAGGATTCATTGGAATCTCCCCATTGCCTGAAGCAAAACAATTCAGCCAAATTCAAAGGTTTCATGAAGAAATCCCATTGTCAGAAGGTTGTGCAAGCATAATGACTACAGAGGTAATTATCTGACTCGATAGTGAGGGGAAGAGACAGGAGATTCTGTGGCTACAAATGGGAATCCGAAATGGTGTGTAGCCTCCCACATGCCAGGGCCCAGGATGTCTCAGAGCGGCTGCAGAACGTTCTCACCGGGGACCAATATCCTGGCAGGCAGGTTTGCAACTGCTGCAAGAGAGGGTTTCAACTAGATTGGTTGGGGTTGGGGAGGGGTGAGACTTTAAGAATTCGACAGGTTTAAAGGAAAGATTATCAGACCGAAAAATTGAACTCTGATTTCTCTTCATATATGCTGTCAGACAGGTCGAGCTTTTCCCGCAATTTCTGTATTTGTTTAAGAATAAAACATACTCATCTTAGCACAGATATTGTGAAGAAACGAAATGCTTATTTTTACATTATGTATGCACATACCAGCACATCTTCAAAACAAGTAGGGTCATTTAATGTTTATGAATTGATTCTGTGTACGACAACAGCAATAATGCTGGAATCGAGAATGTGCTGGAGTCATATAATTCGGACAATGTTCAAGGAAAGCTCACGTGGTCCAGTTTGGGGTCTGATAATGTTACTGATTTAACTTACAGATGGAAAAAATGTAGCTTATCGGTGAAGGAACAGTCTATTGTGCTCTTTCTGTTTCCCTGTCGCTCAACATTGCAATGTGTTGGAGTGAAATTGAAAGCCTAGTCGTCTTTCCCAGTTATGGAGGATTCCTGATGAGGATTCATTAGAATCTCCCCACTGTCTGAAGCAAAGCAATTCAACCAAGTCCAACTGTTTCAGGAAGAAATCCCATTGTCAGAAGGTTGTGCGAGCAGAATAACTTCAGAAGTAATTATTCAGACTCGATAGTGTGGGGAACAGGCAAGGGATTCTGTGCCTGCAAATAGGAATCCAGGATGGTGTCTATCCTCCTACATCCAGGGTGACTTGGGGCGGCTGCAGAACATTCTCACCGGGCGGGGAGCAGCCAGAAGGCTTTGTGCACATCAGTAGAAATGACACATGCAGAAATAGTGATGAGGTCCTGCAGAGTGACTGTATCGATCTAGGGAAAAGGTTAGAAGACTGGACCACGACAGTGGGTAATATCTGGTTTACTTTCAGGGCTCCGTGCTAGTGAGGGTAAGAACAGGAGGATTCAGCATTACCGATACCACTCATGGTATTATAAACCTCTAAAATGTTACCTCTCAGCCTCCTACGCTCCAGTAGAAAATGTCCGAGTCTGTTGAGCCTGTCCTTATAATTCAAACACTCCATTCCCAGCAAGATCCTGATAAATCTCTTCTGAACTCTCCCGAACTTAATAATTTTCTCGATATAACAGGGTGATCAGAACTGCACACAGTCCTCCAGGACATGCCGCACGAATGTCCTGTGCAACCTGATAATGCCGTCCCAACTCCTGTACTCCAAGGACTCTCCACTGCTATTCGTCAGTTATATAAATGATTTGGATGTGAACATACGAGCTATAGATAGTAAATTTGCGGATGACATCAAAATTGGAGATACAGTGAACAGTTAAGAATGTTGCCATAGAGTAAAACGGAATCTTATTCAGATGTGCCAATGGACTGAGAAGTGGCAGATGGAGATATATTTAGATAAATGCGAGGTGCTACATTTTGAAAAAGCAAATCAAGCAGGGCTTACACACTTAATGATAAGGTCCTGGAGAGTGTTGCTAAACAAAGAGATCTTAGAGTACAGGGTCATATTTCCTTGAATGTAGAGTTGCAGGTAGATAGGTTAGCGATGTAGGTGTTTAATATGCATTCCTTTATTGTTCAAACTACTGAGTACAATAGTTGGGAGGGCATGTTGCGGCTGTGCATGACATTGGTTAGGCCACTTTTGCAATATTGCGTACAATTCTGGTCTCATTCCTATCGGAAAGATGTTGTGAAACTTGGAAAGTTTCAGAAATGATTTACAAAGATGTTGTCAGCGCTGGAATATTTGAGCTGCAGGGAGAGGGAATAGGCTGGGACTGTTTTCTCTGAATCATTCGAGGCTGAAAGGTGAATTACAGAGGTTCATAAAATCATGAGAGGCATGCATAGGGTAAATAGACAATGTCTTTTCCCCAGGATGAACGAGTCCACGACTAGAGGGCATAGGTTTAAGTTGAGAGGGGAAAGATTTAAAAGGGACCACAGTGGCAATTTTTAGACATAGAGTGTGTTATGTGTATGGAATGAGTTTCCGGAGGCTGGTAAAATTAAAGTATTTAAAAAAAATACATCTGGGTGGGTGTATATATAGGAAGGGTTCAGAGGGATATGGGCCAGTGTTGGCAAAATTGACAAGATTAGATTGGAGTACCTGGTCGACATGGACAAGTTGTACCAGAGGGTCCGTTTCCATGCAGTACATCTCTATGACTCTATGTCTATATAATGAAGAGCATCAAGTGAAATACCTTCATAACCGCCTTGTCTACATACTTCAAAAAATTATTCCTGAAAGCCTAGGTTGCTCTTTTCTAGAACACTACCAATGGCTCAACATTTAATTGTATATGTGTGTTTAAGTTTGTTTTACCAAAGTACGATACCTTGCATTTATCAACATTAAACTCAATCTGCAATTATTTAGCCCAGTGAGTGATAATACTGGGGAAGAAAGGCTGGAAAGTCATCAGTTGCTTTGTATCATTTAATGGTTTTAGGAAGAGGGCAGTCACACGTGAGAGATGGGAAACAGTGATCAGTGTTTCAGGCCAGAAAGCATGCTCTGTCTTTGTCTCTGATGTTCAGTGTTGATATCTATTCGAGATCCTTCATAGTGCAGTGTATTTCTGCAGGACGTCATTCCCTCATATTGCAGACTACAGATAATAGTCATTTAAACTGGAAATAATAGCGAAGTATTTAAAGATGTTCATAGTTTATCTCGAAGGCAGAGCACATAAACACGAAATCTTACAGTTGAGGCAAGTACCTTGCATTTTTTAACAACGTTATTATTTTAACTGGGTAATTCAGTAAAGTGAACCAGAATTCTGTAAATCCACACCGATCTGAAAACTGGCATTTAAAGTTAAAAATTTGGGCATGGTTTAGATCTTGTGTAGTCGGTAGTATCCCTGCCTCTGAGGCAGAGCTCTGGATTCTATTCCAATTCCTGAACTTGTCTGGTCGTGTCCCTTGCTCGAGACCAGACAGTCTGGATTCAGGTGCAGCATGTCAGAACAGGCTAATCAACGAAAACATAGGAGAATAATGTTGCAACTTTTGGGGCTGTTGTGGAGTGCTGGTAGTGTCCCTACCTCTGGTCCCCAAAGATCTAAGTTCTAATCCAACTAGAGGTGTTTGATAATATGTCTGAACGCGTTGACTAAAATGTTTTTAAAATTGTGGTTTAATAGAGATGGAAAAGGTGTCAGCATTGAATTTCAGAATTTAAGCCCCGGAACCACAGACCCTGGGTGGGAGGCATATTAGCACCTTCTAGAGATGTATAAATTAATGAAGTGCATGGATAGGTGGTGAGTAGTCGTGATCTTTTCCACATGGTTGGAAGTCCAAAATTAGACGGCATACATTTAATGTGAGAGGGGAAAGGTTTTAAAGTAACCTCGAGGCAACCTTTTCACTCAGAAAGTGGAGCGTGTACATAATGAACTGCCAGAAGAAGTGGTGGAGGTTGGCATAATTACAATATTTAAAAGGCACCCAGATGAGTATATTAACAGGAAGGATTTAGAATCATATATTCCAATTGGTGGGAAATAGATTAGACTCCCTACTGTGTAGCACATGTCCACACCAAATCTCTGAAGAGGTACCCACCCAGAATTATCTCACTACATTTATCCAGACCAATGCATCTAACATTATATGCAACTTAGCGTGGCCAATTCACATAACCTGCACAACTTTGGACTTTGGGAGGAAACCCGCGAAGACGCAGCGAGAATGTGCAAACTCCACACACTCAGTCACCTGAGCCAGCAATCAAACCCAGGTCCCTGGCACTGTGAGCCAATCGTGCTAACCACTGAGCCACTGCATCACCCCAAGTAGGGCATGAATAATTTCAGAAATTATGGAAGGATTGGTCAAATGTGTTTGCTTCCGTGCTGTACAACTCTAAGATTCATCTAGCCATTTAATCTAGGTCCCTGTGTAAGCTTCATTGTCCACTATATAGCCAGACTTGGTTTCATCCACAATCTTTCTAACCACACCTTCTAGAATTCTCAACTGAATAATTTGTATAAATGTTAAACAAAAATGGCTTGAGCAGAAGTCCCTGTGAAACACCACTGCGCACAGTGTCACAAAGCTGGTCCCTTTTCTCTAAAAGCGTCCTATTCTCAAAGATACTGTGTCCTTGATTTTATTTTTCAATGGGGTCGTAAATAGTTCTCTGCTTCAAGGTGACTGGTTTGGTACAGAGATGAAACGGTTTTGCGATTTAAGGTATAATGAGAGGGGAGTGGTCAGCTCTTCAGGTGAGCAGTTCAGTCCAGAACCAGTTTGTAGTTCGGCTGTGTGGACAAGCTCTCTCTCTCTCTCTCTCTCTCTCTCTCTCTCTCTCTCTCTCTCTCTCTATCTCTGTCTCTATCTCTCTCTCTCTCTCTCTCTCCTTATGCCCTTCTAACTTTAACCTGTAAGCATTTGTTCCGTTTGTACATTTTTAAAGGGTGGTATGCTTACTGGGATGGTTGTGTACTTCCGGTACAGCTAATTAAGTCGAGTTTGAATAGATTGAGTTCCGTAGGGGTTCTTTATTCTGATCTTTGTGTTTCATTGTGTAGTTTTGTGAATATTTTTGTCTATTTTAAAACCTGATAATTTTTACTGTGCACTTACTGAAAAAAAATTACGAACCACCTCAACACACACAAAAACAATTATATCAAGATAATATTGAAAAGGGCCACAACACACTGCAGCACATCAGAACTGTAAAAACAGGAAGAAGAACATGTATTCACCAAAAACGGATACCTGCGCAATTTCATCAACAGACGCCTAGCGGAAAGACAACAGAATGAGGACATGCTACAACCCAATGGACTAGCCACACTACCATTCATCAAGAGCATTTCCGAACTGACAGCCAGACTACTGCGACCACTAGGACTCATAACAGCACACAAACCAACAGCCACTCTCAGACAACAACTCACCAGAACGAAGGATCCGATACTCAGCATGAGAAAAGCAATGTAGTGTACAAAATCCCATGCAAGGACTGCACTAAATACTACATAGGACAAACAGGAAGACAGTTAATGTTCCACATCCATGAACACCAACTAGCCACGAAACAACATGACCAGCTATCCTTAGTAGCCACACACGCAGATGACAAGCAACATGAATTCGACTGGGACAATACTACAATTATAGGACAAGCCAAACAGAGAACAGCCAGCGAATTCCTAGAGGCACGGCACTCGTCCACAGAGTCAATCAATAAACACATCGACATGGACCCAATATACTGACCACTGCAGCGGACACCTGGAACTGACAACCGGAAGCGGCAGATACAAGTCACTATTAATGCCGGAGGAAACATCACAGAAGCGCTTCACAGGAGGCTCGCAAGCACTGAGGATGTCACCTAGAAAGGGGACGAAACGTCTGCAACACTAAGTCCCAGCTGGGCGAACAGAACCACAACAATGAGCAACCGAGCTACAAATCTTTTCACAAATTTTGAACAAATTACAAAGTCATGGTCTGCGCTACCTGCTAAAGAATATTTTGAGTGGTTCGGCCTAGTCCATAACAACAGGCCTTCAGTCTGAAAAATAACCCTCCTCGATAATGCTGTCTCCTGCTGTTAGGTAAACACACACAGACACAGACAAGTACACGAGACACACACACACATACACACGCACCCAGACACGCACACACCCACATACACAGAGGCACACATACAGACACACATACACAGATACACGCGCACAAAGACACGCACAAAGAGCCACACCGATACATGCATACGCACAGGCACACACACACAGATAACACATGCACACAGACCCACATGGACCCCCAAAGAGACACACACACGCACTGACATGCACACACACGGTCAGATACACAGAGAGAGAGACACACACACGTGCATGTGCGTGCCGCACACACACACACACACATCCTAGCGTCTCTTGGATATAATTCGATAAGTTATGATTAAAGCTGGGCTCAAGGCTTTTTGTGAGAGGGTAGTAGAACTGGCTTTAAAAACATGTCAGCCATAATCAATAGCTCAGTAGACTGGACTGGCCAAATGGCTTTTGTACGGCTCGAATTTTGTACGCTCTATGGTACATTCATTTTTCTGTGTTAGTGTGTGTACTTGCATGTGCATGTGTGTCTGTGTATCCGTGTTTTTGTATGTCTGTGTTTTTGTGAGTTGAGTGTGTCTGTGTGTGTATGTCTGTGTGTATATGTTTGAGTGTGTCTGTGTGTGCCTGAATGTGTATGCATCTGTGTGTGTGTCTGCATATGTTTGTGCTCCTCATGACTTTTAGAAATGGAAATATCACTGTTCATTTATGTAATTTCTATACTGTTTGTCATTCGTCTTTCCACCATAGCTTGAGGAATTTTGTTTCAGTTATGAATTTGTTATTTTAACAGATGCAGGAAATCTGCATGACTTCTTCCGAGGACGACCCAAACCAATTTGAGACCTATATCATAGGCCATATCATCAACTGGTTACACCGATAATTTGCTGTGACCAATGGAGGAGTGGCAGTACTAAAGCAAACAGTTACTCAACAACCCAGGGAACTCTGGACCGGTATGCCTGACATCAGTGGTGGGTGAGTCTTTGGAAGGATTCTGAGGGATAGCCAATCGCATGCATTTTCACAGCCAAGGATTGATTGGGGGTGGTCACCATAGCTTTTTGCATGAGAAATTCTGTCACACTAATCTGACTGAGTCTGTTAAAGAGGTGACAAAGCAGATTGATGAAGGCGGTGTTGTAGATGCTTTCCATATAGACTGGAGCAAGTTCTTCGACAAGATTCTTCATATTAGTCAGGTTAGTAAGGTTAGGACACATGAGAAACAGCGCATCCAAGCCAATTGAATACAAAATTAGATTGAAAGGAGGTGACAGAGGTAGAGGATTGCTTTTCAGGCTGGATGTCTGTGAACAATAGTGTACCACAAGGATCAGTGCTGAGCCCACTTATTTTCATCATTTATATAAATGATGTGGATGTGACCATAGGTGGTAACGTTAGAAAGTTTTCAGATTAAACCAAAATTGTTGGTGTTGTGGGTAATGAAGAAAATTATCTCAGAGTGCATCGAGACCTCGATCAGATGGGCCAATGGGCTGACGAGTGGCAGATGGTGTTTAATTCAGATAAATGTGAAGTGCTGCATTTTGTAAAGCAAATCGGGGTACTTAATGGAAATGTTTTGGAGGATGTTGTTGAGCAATGAGAGAGGGAGAGAGAGAGAGAGAGAGATTTAGGTGCAACACTCCTTCAAAGTGAACAGGATAGGGAACAAGGTGTTTGGCATGTTTGCCTTCATTGGTCAGAGCATTGAGTTTCTGATTTGGGATGTCATGTTACAGCTCTACAGGATGTCAGTGAGGCCACACTTTGGAACACTGTGTGCAGTTCTGGTCTCCCTGCTGGACGAAGGTTGCTGTGAAACTTGAAAGGGTTCAGAAAAGATCTATAAGGATGTTGCCATGTTTGGAGAGTTTGAGCTATAAGCAGAGGCTGAATAGGCTGGAACGGATTTCCCTGTAGAATCACGGGAATAGGGCTGACCATATAGAGATTTATAAAGTCATAAGGGGCACAGATTTTGTAAATAGACAAGGTCTATTTCCCAGAATAGGGGATTCCAAAAATAGAGGGTATAGGTTTAAGGTGCGAAGGGAAATATTTTAGATGGAACTTTGAAATAATGTTTTCATACAGAAGGAGGTGTGCATATGGTATTATCTGCCAGAGCAAGTGGTGGGGCCTGGCATCTTGATGGGTAGCTGAATAAGGAGGTATAGAGGGATATGAGCCAAATGCTGGCAAATCAGACTCGATCAGATTGGGATGTCTGATCAGTACGGATACATTTACATGTTGTATGACTCTATAAGAGAGATGAGGAGACATTCTAAACAGGCATTTCATGTGGGAATTCTCTTCCCTACAAGTTTGAGATGCCTCTTTGTTTGCATTGATTCAAAGCTGAGTTAGTTAAATAGTTGACAGAGAAGTGATAATGGAATGCAGGCAGGAAAGTGCGGCTGTGACCATATCCTGATCATCCACAATCTTAGTGCCTTTTAGAGAAGACTCAAAGTGTCTAATGGCCCACTCCTGCTACTCAGTTCCATGTTTCTGTGTTCCATTCAGTCCCTCAAACCTGCCAGACAGGAGCAGTTAGAAGCTACTTACTGCGATACCCTGGTGCACAGAAACAGAGGAGACCATTCAGCCCCTCAAGACTGTCCCACACGCTATGGGGTGATTTGAGAAATGTAATTGGAAAACCCAGGCTGGGTATGAAAGAGACCCCTCATCTCTGTTTACAGAGCGTCTCCTCTCTGCAACTCGTGCTTCATATGTTGGTTATGTTGTAGACCCAGCTTCACTGCGAATACAGCCCCCAAACTCAACCAGAGATGGTCCAGACAATCTGGCAACATTCAATAACAGAGCTTCCAGGAAAATAACACCCTCTACTTTTCAATAATAGAATGTGAGAACGCCACAAACAGGGGTATGTCATTCATCCACATGCCCCCCCCCCCCCCCCCCCCCCCCACTGCAAGCAGGTTTTCACCCACATGCAGCCCTGGATATGTTTGCAAAAATCCTCAAGGTAGCTTCCTCACCACAAACATCTTTGGCTGCCTCATAAAGATTAGAAGTCGGGGTATTCACTGAAGGTCACAAAATATTCAGGAAAGATGTCACCCTTCAGCTTGTGAACTTGTCTGTGTCGATCTGCAGCAAGGCTTGTGCTGTTGGAAGTATTGGTAGCATTCATGCAACAGTGCTGCTGGACACTGCACATTTCCACAGTTAGAAGGAGGAGATTATTCAGCTCCTCACGCTAGCTTCACAGGAATATGAGGAAGTCATCCAGCTCAATGAAATTATTGGAGAATTGTAGAGATAGCCCATTTAGTGCCTCCAACCAATTATACAGGAAGAGAAGGAGTCACGTGTTACGGATGACAGGAGAGCTCCTCAAACATATTTGAAGGCGTTGGCTTAGACTCTATTAATAATTAAGTGTTCTGATACAGTACTATCCCATAAACATGTACCAAGCAAAAAGAAAAGATCAGACACAGATTCTCAGATGCAGTTCTCCAATCTAGGAGGAAAAACAAATCAAGTGAATAATTAGACAGAGTTGCCGCCAGGAGACTTCCACTGAAGCTCTCAACTCTGTGGAGGCCTCAGTAGCTTCTGATGTTACTGAGAAACCAAAATACTTCCAGTAATGTGGCTGCCAGAACTGCACACAGTATTCTATCTATGGCCTGGCCAATGGCATGTTTAACTCATATTACGTCGCCTCGATGAATAAACACTATGCCTACAGTCCCGTGTGATTTTTTAACTGGTAGTTACACTGTCCAGTCACATTCAGGGATGTGTGAGATACATCCTCTGACCTCCCTAGTGTTCTGCTATTCATTGAATTCTTCCCTGTCTGGCTCCATCTTCCAAAGTGTATCACCTCATATTTATCAGGGTTCCATTCCATCTGCCATAGATCTGACCATCTGACCATTCCACCTGCATCTTCCTGTAAGATAAGGCATTCATCCTCATTGCCAATCATCTGGCCAACCTTTGTGTCAAACACAAAATTACTTATTACGCTCAGTCGACACACCCCACCACCCCCTCCACATTCACATTTACATCATTTATGAATACGACAAATATGTAGATACATTGCATGTTCGCTGTGGTACACAACCAGACACTGGTCTATTTCTACCACCTTTCCAGTAACTTGGGACCACATAGCTGCTCTCTAGTTCTCTAGCACCTCCCTTGCGTGGTCAGATTCGACTTAAACATTTAGGTCAGGACATTTGGGCGGCACGGTGGCACAGTGGCACAGTGGTTAGCACTGCTGCCTCACAGCGCCTGAGACCCGGTTCAATTCCCAACTCAGGCGACTGTCTGTGTGGAGTTTGCACATTCTCCCCGTGTCTGCGTGGGTTTCCTCCGGGTGCTCCACAGTCCAAAGATGTGCAGGCTAGGTGAATTGGCCATGCTAAATTGCCCGTAGTGTTAGGTAAATGTAGGGGTATGGGTCTGGGTGGGTTGCGCTTCGGCGGGTCGGTGTGGACTTGTTGGGCCGAAGGTGTTTCCACACTGTAAGTAATCTAAATCTAAATTTCCTCTCTTATCTCCAACAGCATACAGCGATACAACTCATCTGGATTTACATCATCCAAAACCATTAATTCCAACTTGCATCTTATATCAATCTGTTCGAGAGCTTCCCAGTCAATCTTCTTGAATTCTGTACCTGCATCTTCCTTATCCCAACTAAAACAGATGTGAAGCTCTCCTGCCACAGGCTATCAATACTCCCCAGTTTCACACACTGATTACCCCCTTGGTTTGGAAATGGGTCCTAATTTTTCCCTGGTTATTCCATTCAGCTTGATGTTTTTGTTGAACATCTTGGGTTCCCCCTAACTTTGCCTGCTGCACTTCTCCATGCCCCAGTATTAGTCAGTCTGCTGTGGGTGAGTTTTCTAGGTTTCCTTGAGATCACCTCTCATTCTTTCAAACAGTAGAGAACAGGTATAATCTCATCCACACTGCATGCAATCTGTGCAGAATACCTTTACTTCGATATTCCAATTTCCGTTAAATGAAGGCCAACTTCACTTTTACCCTTCCATTTCAAAAAGTCGCTCCTGACCACGTTCGTTCAATTTTATTTACTATTCACTTTCTGAACTCTTAAACATCCACCTGAATATCTCACTATATCACATCCAATAGTTCTCCGTTGTCTCCCTCTACAAGAAACATCTTCTGATATATTCCTGATGAAGGGCTTTTGCCCAGAACGTCGATTTTACTGATCTTCGGATGCTGCTTGAACTCCTGTGCTTTTCCAGCACCACTCTAATCTAAACTCTGGTTTCCAGCATCTGCAGTCATTGTTTTTACCTAAGAAACATCTGCAAACCATTTCAAAAGAAGTTTGTTAACAATGATTATTCGGGTGTGATCCAAGATGGCGGCGATCCAGTCGGCCTGCCCTGCAGAGCTCTGCACCAGAACGAAGACAAAATGATGGGTTCACCCTCTCTTTCTTCCCTATTGTGGTAAAATCAGTCGTTTTTGATCCCCAGTATTGTTCTATGCCATTTTAAGTGAGTAAGGAAAATGACTAAGGGAAAAGGACCATGAGGATTGCAACTAGCGGGGCACTGCAGCGATGGATATGCCCGCGGCTGTGGCGTTGGCCTCTGCGAACGCCCCAGGGGACTTATCTGTGGAGTAGAGCCTGGTCTCGCAATTCAGAGCCCGCGAGAGAAGATTGTTTCAGCGATCGATGAGACCTGAAACAGACTGAAACTGATCTCAGCCAAGCTGCAGAAGCAGGACCAGGAGACCCAGTGTCTCGGGCCGCTCATCGTTGAGGTGGAACTATAGACCGCGGCTATGGAAACCACGGCAGAATCCTCGGTGGGTCGGTTCCAAGCCGTAGAATGGTAGGTAAGGGCCTTAGTAGAGTAGGCCAACGACCTCTAAAATCGGGGCCGTCAGAAGAACATCAGCCTGGTCAGGCTGCCGGAATGAGAAGAAGACCAGTTCGTCAGCTTCTTGTAGCAATGGCTCATACAAGTTTTGAATCTGGAAGTCAAGGGCAGACTGGGTGCAGGTCGAGTGGGCCCACCGGGTCGCAGTGTGCAAGATCGGATCAGATCAGCGCCCCCACCCGGTTCAAGTGCTAGGCCAACACGATAGAGAAAAAAAAGTCCTGTAAACTTCTCGAGCTCTGGGGAAGGATCCATAGGCTATGATCTGCAAAGGATCACGAATTATGTTTTTTGAAGACTTCCCTACGGCTGTGATCTGCAAGAGGCAAGCCTTTCATTCGGTATAAAGGAGCCTGAGGAATGTGAATATTCTGGTAAGATATCCAGAAATATTATGGTTCAGCCATGGAGGGTCTGTGTTTAATTTTGACTCATCGGAAAACTCAAAGGACTTCCTGTTCACATTAAAATAGACTAGCTGGTCCAAATAGTATGGATAATTATGTTGTCTTTGATTTCTCTGGGGTTTGCTTGGTTTACCTCCTTTTTTTAAGAATGTGGAAGTCCCATATTTCCCTTTTCTCTCTGTTCTCCTTTCTTCTTCCATTCCAACTATTCTCCAAAGGGGTTTGGGGATGGTGGGAGTTGTTATATTTTGTTTTACCAGGACTGTCTCGGGTCAAAGTACGTATGGGATGGATTGAACGCACACTTTTAATTTTCTTGTTGTAAGACGCGTGCAACTTTTTAAAAACTTTGTTTTGCCTGGGGTTGGGGAGCGGCTTCAGCTAGGAGAAACCATGGGGGATTAATGGGTAATATAAACGCCATCTGCTGGAAGGGGGACAGTCTCCACTTATTTGTGTTATATGCTGGTTCATTTCAGAAATAACTGTTAGAAGTTTTGATTTGGTTGTTAATGTAGTTATATTTTCAAATTTGTATGAACTGTTTACTGCTTTCACTTGACGCGCTATAAATGGGGTTCTTCTCCCAGTGGGTTATGGGTTGCATCAGATTGCTATGGCTAACCGCTTGGTAAAATGGTGCACGTGGAACTTTAAGGAGAGTCACTCGCCGATTAAGAGAAAAAAGCTACTTTCAAGCCTCAGAAAGGAAGAGGTCGATGTAGCCTTGCTACAAGAAACACATCTAACTAATGAGGAGGACTTAAAGTTACAGCAGGTATAGGTTCAGTCCAGTATTTATTTCATCTTTTAATTCGAAAAGTAGAGGAGTAGCTTCACTCATTCATACAAAACTTCCACTTCAGTTGTTTGACCAAATTAAGGACGAACTTGAGTGGTTTCTGATCCTTAAAGCTTTTATACGTGCAGAGGAATTTGGGACATTGTATAATATTGCCCCCAGCACACCCCCTCAAATTTGTAATGGATGCGCTCTCCAGGTTGATGACCATTGGTGAACATCGTACAATTAAAGGGGAGACTTTAACCGACGTATGGACCCCGAAGTGGACAAGATGTCAAGAGGTCTCACGGGTATTTTCCCACCATCAAGGCAGCTGGTGGACCTGAACAAGGAGCTGTGTTGGTGGACGTTTGAGATGTCTTCACCCTGAAGGTAGAGACTTCACCTTTATTCTAATCCACGTAAGTGCTATACCAGGATTGACATAATTTTTGCCCCATTGGCCTTTATAAATTCGATACTGCCCTGCAAAATTCTGATCATGCAGCAGTGTACGTGGATGTTAAGGCCGATGGCGCTGGGACAGGCTCACAGCCTCCTGAAAGATAACAAATTCACTGAATACTTTTCGTGGGAATTTAAGTTTTTCTTGGGACATTAACTTGGGTAGGGACAGTAATCCGTCGGTGTTCTGGAAGACTGCCAAGGCCTATGCAAGGAGGTTGATTATTTCTTACTCGGTGACACGGAAGCGGCAGAAGGGAAAGCAGTAGCGTATGCTTAAGGCTTAAATGAAGGCATCTGAGACAGCATACTTTGAAGACTGTCTATAACTAAGTTGCAGCACATTACAGCCCTCCGGGCAACTCTGAACATTGCGCTCACCCAGACAGCAATGAGGGAGATTTTCTTTGCGAAACAGAGGTTATTCGAGTATGGAGCTAAACCGAGAAGGTACTTGGGGCACTTGGCCATAAAGAAGAGTGCCCCCAATCTATTACATCCATGAGAGAGGGTGCTGGCACTATTACCTACGATCCGAATAGGGTTAATACAGCATTCAGTAAGTTCTACTCTGGGTTGGTCCAGTCAGAGGACTGTGCGGACAGATTAGTGAAGATGGAGTTCTTTTTAATACCTTGGACCTCCCAGGTGTAACTTCAGAGCAGGAGTCTCTTTTGAATGCACCTCTGACAATCTAAGAGATAGAGGATGCGGTAAGGCAGCTCCAGAGTGGCAAACCGACCGGCCCAGATGGCTTGCGGAGTGAGATTTATAAGGAGTTGATAGACATGATGGCTGGGCCAATGTTGGATATACTCAACGATATTTCTAGATTGGACTGCCTCCCATCCTCTCAGAGAAAAGCAAATATTTCTCTTATTCTCCAGAGAGGGAAAACCCCAGAGGATTGCCTATTCGTATAGGCCTGCACTGTTATTAAAAATGTGGACTTTAAAATTTTGTCGAAAATACTAACTTAGAGGCTGGAGATCCTGTCCTTCATTGTGAAAGTGGAACAGGTTTTATTAGGAGTCGCAGGTCCCCTATTACTATTAGGAGAGTGCTAAATATGGTTCAGCAAGGTCGATTCCAGGCTTGGTAGTCTCGCTGGATGCAGAGAAAGCACTTGATTTGGTGTACTGGCCACAACTCTTTTCTGGCTTGGAACCGTTTGGCCTTGGAGTTGTCTTTGCCTGGTGGATGGCAGAATTATATAGATACGCTAAAACAGCAGCAGTTCTCACTAATGGTACAAGGTCTAATGGTATAATTTTAGCATCGGCAGAGGCAGCCGACAAGAGTGCCCCTTTCACCACTATTATTTGTATTGGTGATTGAGCCGTTGGCAGAGGCCATCCAGAGGGTTCCCAATATAACTGAACGGGTGATAGGGTCGGGAAGGCATTGAATCATCCTTTACTCAGATGACATTTTTCTCTCTCTAACTGATATCTTTGCCCCATTTAATTGAAGTGATTGATCTATTTGGATCTTTCTCAGGGTATAACATCAATTTTATGAAATCGGAGGCCATGCCTGTTGGGGTGTTATTCGAGCACCTGATCATGGGGGGAGCAATCTGATTCCCTTTCAGACAGTCACAAGGAGGTTTCCTCTGTTTAGGCATTTTTGTCACACCAGCCTTCAGTCAATTATATAAAGCAAACTTCGTGCAGGTGCTCGAGAAGATAAGATGGGACCTTCGGATCTGGGAAGATATTCCAATATCCTGGTTGTTTAGAATATCTCCGGTTAATAGGAATGTACTTCCTCGTTTCTTCTATCCCACGTGAATGGTCCTGTTGGTGCTCTCCAGGCCGGTGCTATGGAGGCTTTACAGTTGGTTAAGCTTGTTTATATGGCACTACACGTGGCCTGTTATGATGCTCGCAAAATTACAGCTGCTGCAGGAGATGTAGGGTGTGAATTTTCTGGACCTTAAGAAATACCAACTAGGTTCCCTGCAATCGTTGTGGCTGATTGAGCTTGCAAAGACCTGCGGTCAGTTTGGCAGTTCATTGAGGCACCCCAGCCAAACTGCCCTCTCATTAATCTGTTGTTCGTGGGCAAGACGAGGACTGTAATGGACCATTACAGAAATCCAATTGTCCTTAAAATAGTTAAAGACTGGAAAATGATGTGACAAAGTGAGGGCAATTTACAAATATAAGCTTCCCCTTTTACTCCCATTGTAGGATTTGTAGGATCCCAGCTGGGATTGATGGATTATGGCTTTGGTTCTGGGAGTCCAGAGGAGTTTCCTGTTTGGGAGAATTATTTGACGTGGTGGTCAGGATGGTTTTAGAGCAGCTGAGCCAGAAATATGAGTTATCTTGGAGGTGCCACTTTCGTTATTTTCAGATGAGGAATTTTAGACAAAAAAAGGACGACATTAATGGATAGTTCCCGTAGGTCGGAAATGGCGAAAAGAGTGCTTCGTCCACAGGTGCTCTCTCGGCCAGCACCCTCTATCATTTATTAAGAGGTAATGTCTCAAATGATATAGAACAGCTGCATGGAATCTGGGCTCAGGAATTGTGGGTGGAGATTTCACCAGAGGAGTGGGAAAATATTTGGGAGACCATAAGGACGATTTCAATTTGCAATAGGACATAGGCTATGCAGTTGAAGGTACTCCACAGGATTTAATTAACACCAGAGCAGCTTGTCAAATTTAAGACAGGAGCGTCCCCAATATGCCCCAGATGTACAATAGATGTTGGTATGCTTACTTATTGCTTGTCTTCATGACACAAGCTTTGTAGATATTCGTGCACTATAGCAAGTGTTTTGGAAGGGGTTTTGGGAACCGAGGTCAAGGCAAATCTGGTGCCCCCCCGCTTGGGTTCGCTGAACCTTCCCTCTTTGGACTTGCATGGGAATAAATTGTTTAGTATTCTTTCATTTTGTGCACGGAAGAACATTCTGATGAAATGGGTTCCAGGAAACCTCCCAGGACTCTGATTGTGGTGTAGATTAGTTATGGAGCCCAACCCCCTAGACTTCCTTACGAGTATGGGCACCAGAAAAAGAACATTCTTGTAGGACGTGGCGGCCCTATTTCGACCATATAGACATGGTTTTATTGGCTTTATTGGTCAGGGCATTTGTGTAACAGTGAGGGCTCTGACAGGAAGAATTATGAACAAATACGGGTATGGCAACTCATACTACAGGTGATGGGGAACTTTGCTAGGATTGTGCTGGGTGTTGTAACTTCATGTAATTTAATTTAATTTGCGTTGGTTCAGCTCAGTTTAATCTATGTTTTGTTTTGATTTTGTTTTGATATCAGCCCATTGATTTTGTGCACAGGGAAGCTAATGAGTCCATTCAGCCCCTCATGCTTCTTACACAGCAACCAGAGTAGGGGTTATTTCACACCATGTGTCAATTATGCAGGATTGGAGCGAACGAAGAGAATATAGAGAAGTGAGAATTCAAGCATATCAACTTCACGATGGAATATAAAGTAGTGAGAAAACTGCTGGAATTAAAGAAAATTGTTAAAATCGATTATTCAGGAATTAATGAAAGGACATTTGCAGAGTCAAGCCACAAAGGATGAATCGTATTTTCATTATTTATTTTAGTCTTTAAGAGTGTGAAATGCAAGCTGCATAATGGGGATCCTGGAGATGTAAAATCAGGACTTGCAGAAGACATTTAATAAGGTGTGCACAAAAGATGAATCTGCAGAATAAGATCACCTATGGTTAGAAGAAATTTATTCGCTTGGATATAGGATTGGCGAAACAAAGAATTGCAGTGAGATGGAATAACTGGTTCATTTTCTGTTTCCAAAAATATCATAGGGCTCAGTCCCCAGGCCCCAACTATTAGCAATCAATATTATCACTTATTTGAGGGGATGGACATGCTATAATCAGTTTTTCAGAAGACACTGACTCAGGTGAGAAATTGTAATGAATGGTTAAGGATAGGTTGGGCCATTATTTGGGAGATGAAATGAAACAATGAAAAGTATGAGGCCGTTTTGGTCGGTGTAACAGAAAGGCAACTTACTATCCAAACAGAGGGAAACTACAGAGTGCTTAGGTACAGGGGATCTGGTATCCCCATCCATATCGCAAAAAAACACAGATGCAGGTATAGCAGATAATGAGAAAGGCAACTGCAAATTTGGCATTTATTTCTGAAAGAATAGATGATAAAGTGAGGGAGGTATTGCTGCAATAATGCCAGGCTTTTGTGAAATCGCAATTGAGTACTGTGTACAGTTTTGGTGTCCTGACTGCAGGAGGGATGTAATTAGCATGGAGGCAGTTCAGAAGAGGTTTACTAGACTAATTCCAGAGATAAGGAGTTTGTTCTTTGAAGAGAGATTGATCAATTCAGGCTTATACTCTCTGGAGTTTAGTAAAATGGGAGGAGATATCTCTAAGGTCTGGACAATGCTAAAGGTGATTAATGATGTCAACATGCATTGTTTATTTCCTCATGTGGGGTAATCTACAACAAGAGATCATAGTTTTAGGATAAGTGGAGAGGAATTAAGACAGTGATGAGATAACTTCTCTCCAAGAATTGTAAATCTGTGGAATTCACTGTTCCAGAGTGCAATTGATGCTGGGATATTGAGTAACTGAAGAGATATGGAGAGTGGGCCGGAAAGTGGGACTGAGACCGAGATGACATCAGTCATGATTGTATTCAATGGTGGAGCAGGCTGACATCAGATATGATTGTATTCAATGGTGGAGCAGGCTGATATCAGATATGATTGTATTCAATGGTGGAGCAGGCTGATATCAGATATGATTGTATTCAATAGTGGAGCAGGCTGACATCAGAAATGATTGTATTCAATAGTGGAGCAGGCTGAAATCAGATATGATTGTGTTCAATGGTGGAGCATACTGGAGGGGCTGGATTGCTGACTGCTTTTCCTCGTCCTTATTCCGCCCTTCGAATGGGGGAACACAGAAATGGGGAAGGGTTGGTTATCAGCCAGAAAGCAGGAACATTGGAAAAATCAGATATAATCAGTTTGAAAGAATGTAACCAGTAGGGTCTCACAGTAACCAATGCAGGGTCTTCAACTATTTACCATCTATATCCATGAGCTAGAGAAGTGGAACAAATGTACTGTAACTAAGGTTGCCAATGGAACTAATCTAAGCAGGAAATTAAATTATCAATGGAAGTTATAGAGTTTGTAAATGTATATGGACCGGGTAATCCAAGGATAAAAGTTTGGCAGGTGGGATTTAACGTCATATATAACTTGTCATTTTCTTCCAGGGAGAACGGCAGGCAGTATTTTACTGAAATACAGAGAGATTACAGGACTTGGTGATAGCGTGTGTACTGGAGGGTTCACTCTGAGCCATTGAGACATGGCAAATGTTGCTCCATCACCCAGATCGCCTGCTGCCTGATGTTTCCAGCGGGCCTATTGCTCTCATCCACCAAATATATCCTCCATCACTTAATGACAACACTGATGTTGAGATCTGAACGATGATGGAGCCGTCACCCACTCCTGCCTGGAAAGTTCAGGAACATAGAAGCTGAATTAAATGTGACCCTAAAAGCCACTGGAAGCACCGTCCTCCCCCGGGTGTGAAATCGGAGATCATGTTGAAGGAGGTGACACCGCACTGTGACCAGTTCCTTATTCAATCAGTGTCCCACTCTGTTCCTGGGTTAAGTGGAGCTTGGAAAGCTGTTCCTAGAAAACCCGAGGTGGATACAGCAGATCCCTTTCCACAGACACACGCACTGCGTGGTTTCAGACCTTCCCCTCTTGGCAGCCTCTGCTCCATTTGTTGTTCATGTTACAGAACCAGATGCTGTAACTACAGTCCCCATGCTCCATCCAGACTTGGGTCACCAAATGCTCAGGTCTCCCTGAATGTCTGAGGCAGCTCACAGCGCAACGTCCAGCAAAACATCCCCAGTCCCTGTAATAACATTTCAATAACAGGTGTCAGTCCTGAGCCCCTCAGTTGCAAGTTCGATTCCTGGTACTTAACAATAATACTTGGGGGGCTTCCTCGTGTAACTGACCGAATGATCATCTGAGAGGGACAAACACAGATGTTCAGTGAACAGGCACAGAACAAGGTTCAAAGCTGCTGGGACCCCCTGTCCAACATGGAGCACTACATGGGACACACCCGGAAGTGAACAACAGCCGAACACATACTCCACTACCCATGGAGCACCATATGGGACACACCAGGAATTGAATAGCCCTCGACACACTATTTCATTGTTGCTGAGCTACACAGTGCCAGCTCTTGATACATTAAGGATCCAAATGGGACCCACAGCCGTGAAGAAGAGAAGAGCATGAGCCATGCACTTTGCACATTGTTTCTGAACTTCATAATTACGTCCCGGGGGATTCAGGGATATGAGCACCAACGGTCAGGTTAAGGTACAGAAAGACGGATATTCGTGTTTTATTTGGATGTTTATTTGATCAACAAGTTGAATAAACATGGCTCCTCTCAGAGAAATGTGATTAGTTGGAGGAGTCAGACGCTGGCATGTCCAATATCAAGAATAAGAACATAAAGTAAATATGCTGACAGATCAGCTCAAATGGTCAGTTATGCACGATATCAAATTAAACTCACAGAATAAGACATCATAATCCAGATGAGATATCTATTCAGCGTGAAGCACTGTGCAGACGTGGTTAGTGTAGTGCTCACTACAACCCAGCAATCTGTACAGACTGTGCAGAGTGCATCAGTCCACGGGGAGCTGTGCAGTGAATAACTCTGTAAGCGTGGTGAATTTACCCTTCCAGAAAGTAGAGCTGTGTCCACCATCCCAGTGCATTGCCTATTAATACTGTGTTTGATCACTGCCCACTGTCGGGAAACTTGCAGCCCATGCTGGAAGTGACAGGATGTGTACTCCCATCCATTTACAGCTCCATATCTTCATTGTGCCAGGCACTTTAGAACATCTAGTCAGGAGAAGGATGAAGCTTACATAAGGTTGAGGAGGCAAGGGGTAGGCAGGGCTCCAGAAGGTTGCAAGGTAACCAGGAAGGAACTGAAGAATGAACTCAAGAGAGATAAAAGTGTGCATGATAAAGCCTTGGCGGGTACGATTAAAGTAAAACCTGAGAAGTTCTACACTTATGTGAAGAACAAGAGGATGGCCAGAGTGAGGGTAGGGCTGATCAGGGATAGGAGAGGGAACTTGCGCCAGGAGTTGGAGGAAGTAGGGGAGGTTCTTGATGAATGTTTTGCCTCAGTATTCACTCATGAGAGGGACCTTGCTGTTTCTGAGGACAGCATCAAACAGGCGGATATGCTAGAACAGGAGAATGTGCTGAAAAAATTGAGAAACACATGGATAGATAAGTTTATTTAGCCAAACAGGATATGCCCTAGGAGACTATAGGAAGTGAGAAGAGATTGCTGCGCATTTTACGATGATCTTTGCATCCTCACTGCCCACTGGAGTCGTGCCAGATGGCAGGAGGCTGGAAAAAATTATTCACTGGTTCAAGAAAGGGAATAGGGATAATCCTGGGAATTATTGGCCAACCAGTCTTGCACCAGTGACGGGCAAAGTATTGGAAAGGATTTGAGAGACAGTATTTATGATTACTTGGGAAATTATAAATGATTAGAGACAGTCAACATGGCTTTTGTGAGGAGCAGGTCATGCCTCATAGATCTTACTGAATTCCTTAAGGATGTGACAAAACATGTTGATGAATT